>NW_024740070.1:0-18211 GCF_018991925.1 Homarus americanus | reverse complement strand
TTTTTCATTTGTTTGTTGGCAGTAGCTACCTCATCTCGGGATGGAGATAGCTGAGGTGGGTCGCTCTAGGTCCTGAGGGACCTGCTGGGTAGTCGGCACATTCACATCGGTGTTTCGGTTGAGCAGGAGTGTTACTGCCTTTTCCAGTGCTGACGGTTGCCTACTTCGTCTTTAATTAGGGAGTTACCGTCGGATGAGCGGATGGTTGCCGCGCGATGAGTAGTTCGGCCATACTTGTTTAAGTGGAATTGAAATATTCGCGCTGAGCTATCGCATTCTTCTGGCGGAAGGTATCAGCTTTGGTTCGAGACTGAGGGTTGTTCTATCAGTCAGTGAAAGCAGTACGTTTACCTCTGACGACTACGTTGATTACCTGGTTATTTTCATTAAACCAATCCAGGTGTTTATTTTCGACCTGGCCGGGGGTCTCGCTGCAGGGTTTTTTGTAATGACAGCGTCGAAGATACACCATTCGACACTCGGACTTAGGTTGTTTGTTGTTGACACGCACACACACACACACACACAGTAGACACCACTCGTACAATAATAACAGAAAACATTGAACATTTTGCACGACTTACCTTACTGTGCAGTAATGTGAAGGTACAGTATGCCAGTGTCACATCCTGCCCCTTAGGCGACACTCTCATAAAACATGCCGAAATAATTAGACACTCAGGCGTAAAAACATATTTTTACGAGTACGACAACGTCATGTTTCGTATTTATGAAGTTAAATACTGGAATGAAAATCATTTGCATTTATATTCTGTTTATAATGGAATTCTTGCTGATAATTTTAATATATCAAAAAATTGTTTTATTTTTTAAATACTTATTAGTTACTCTTTCATCATTCATGAGCTAATATCTAATATTAGTATAAATATCACTTACATCCTATGTTTATTTAATACCAATAAAAATGGAGCTGATTTTATTCAGATAATGTAAACTAAAAGTTAATTTTGTATGATAATTATCGAAACAGCACAAACTAGAGTCAAGTTTTCGTAATACATACTGAAATTTGTCGTGGTTTCCTTTACGTATTAATATTTCCGACTGTACTGTAGTGGTGGAATGGTTTTAGTTTGCGCACTGGCTAT
Source organism: Homarus americanus (assembly GCF_018991925.1). Classification (NCBI taxonomy): domain Eukaryota; kingdom Metazoa; phylum Arthropoda; class Malacostraca; order Decapoda; family Nephropidae; genus Homarus; species Homarus americanus. The sequence continues at coordinate 17,099 of NW_024740070.1, read as the reverse complement.
TGTTAGTTGTACTAACCTTTGTGCTCTCACCATGAAATTAATTACACACTCGGATAAACACATACATACACTCGTACACACACACACACACACACACACACACACACACACACACACACCTTTAAAAAATCGAACGAAAAACTCTGTGTATCATAATAAACGTGTGTGAGATTACCGTGTAGAGATGCACTTGTTCCTCTAACCCATGGGTGGACCAGCACGTTGTTGGGGTCACCCACTAGCTGCTGAATACTAAGCATCAGGGGACCAACACCTGTACCATGGCAGGGATGGAGTTGTGTTCATGAAGAGACCAAAACTAGGAGGAATACAAACCATAAAATCTGACTTAAAAACGTGGGAGACCTTAAAAATTTTGAGGATTTCGATTTATATTGTCTACCGCAACATATTATTTTTTTTTATCAATTAAGGTAACTTCTTGTTGTTGATAATGGTATTATGAAGTCTTTGTAAAATTTATATATGAGTAAATGCACACACACACACACACACACACACACACACACTACTTACTACTTTGCTTTCACTCGGAATCGAGTATGACGATCATCCAGCTATGATACAATCATATGAGTTATTAAGGATGTCATCTTGGGTGGTTAGTTCTGAGGTGAATAAAGAGGCCGATACTGGACCGATAGGCTCGATCACAGATGTTGCACATGTGGGGGGCTACTTCTAGTGCGGGATGGGCGGCGGCAGCGTCTTATGGCAATGGCGTTTGTCTGCCTCGATATGCAGTCGGGCTAACTCGAAAGTATTGACACCTTCTCGTGTTGTGCTCCTCAAAGCGTTACGATGTGGAGTAGTCGTCTCCCAGGTGAGGGGGTCGATTTGGCACTTTTCAGGTTTGTCTTAAGACTATCCTTATACCTTTTCAATTGCCCGCCAGCGTTACGTTTACTATTCGTTAGGTGACTGTAAAGAAGCTGCTTTGGCAGTCTACTGTCGTCCATAGGCGAATACTCAAAACACCTCAAAAGTTACGTTTTTCAGCATGATACAGTACCATATATTGCGGAAGCCTTACAGTACCATAAATTTAGCATACTCAAAATTTAATTATGGTTCCGTAAGACTACCATAAGTTCTCGTAACTCTAGTGTTTACCCTGTAAATTAAGTTCTCTTGTCGGACGGTAGATGTCAGTGCAGATGCTCGTTGGCCAATCAACGCTCAGTTAACAAAATCATCAACCAATCACAAGAGAAGGAGAAATCAGCTGAGAGCGACGCACGTAATATTATTGTGTAAACATGGAAGGACCACCAGCCAAGAAGAGACGGCCTAATTTCAGTGAGGCTGAAGTATACGCTCTTGTGACTGAGGTAGCCAAACGAAAAGAAATGATTTTAGGGAAGTTGGACTCAACTAGATGTACACTTCAACTCAAAAACCATGCCTGGGGTGAAGTGTTAAATGCGGTGAATGCTGTTGGTAGAGTCACCCGCAATGTTACTGAAATTCGGCGGAAGTTTTCTGATCTTCGTGTTAGCGTTAAGAAAAAAGCAGCACAAGATAAGAAATATGCTGGTGGAACAGGTAAGTCATAATATTGTTAGCGTGGTTATTGATTGATAATATGAAACAAACTTAACTATGGTTTTTCTGAGGCTTGGTACGATTTTACGTGTTTGTAAACTCAAGGAAGTAAGTAGTGTGGTGGCTCTCCATCGTGAATGAATACACATATTTTCCTTATATGAGCACATTCATTAAAAGAAACATCGTTCTTCGAATTTTTCCGTGTGAGTAAATAGTAAAAACTTTACCGTTCAACCTAATTTTTTTTTCTTTTTACGTGGATTAACCAACCCAGGCACAGTCACTGACCCACGTCGGGGCCTGTAATAATAATTCTTTAGTACTATTAATAAAAATACCTCTTTATTAATAATAATATTAATAATAAATAACCATAAATACCGAAATGAAAACACAAAAAGTGAGAATCAATATACAGTATGTATGTTGTGTTGTTGATATTACGAGAAACAATTGCGACCCTGCAATTGTGTGTAAATGACACATTTAGTCAGATTAGCAACCTTAGACTTGCTCCTAATTTTCGTGATGCCATATGGCAGCAGGGTCTACCATTAGAGTACACATTATGCTTCCAATATCTTCCCACCCGGTAGTCAGGGAAGTCTGTACTACTGTTAATAATTTCCCCACAACTTTTGGATTTTCTTATTATACCTATCATATACATTACACAATTTTAAGACACACTTGTCATTGTGTCGCAACTGACGTGGAACAGCAGAGATAGTTAATATGAGTTTGTGTGGCAGGGCGGCGGAGGCCTCCCGTTGGTAAAGGAAGCTAGGTTAGGTAGGTTTGGTTACTGTTATAAACTACATATTAATAATTACGTTATTTCCGACGGTAATGAAGGTCATAATGTATAAGTTGCCATAGAATTCCTTTTTTTATGTCGTTAATTTTCATTCATCAATAGATTTATATTCATATTTGGTATACATTAATATGTAAATTTTACTTTGTTAGGCTTATGAGTTTGCAACTAATACAGGTTGAAAATTTCTGGCTGCGACTATTTTTTTTGACTTATTTTACCATTTATTGTTTGTTACCTTAAATCTAATTAACTTTTGACATAGATAAAGGAGAATTTTTGTGGCTACAGCTACAATGATAGGTTAGGTTATAATGTTGGAACTATTTCAGTAGATTCCTTTGTAACTATGATTTCTGCCAAATATAACATAGTTAGCGTATAGTGTATGTAACCACAGCTCACAGTAAGACAGTTATTATTTATATTTTCTCTTCAAGGTGGCGGCCCCCAAATTGAAATTACATACACTGCAATTGAAGAAGCAATTCTTCAACTATTAGATCCAGCCTCTATACATGGGATTCCAGGGGATGTTGAAAGTGAAGAACCTATTACTGGTAATTCAGTCAAAATATTTTTCCAACCCCCTGATATATTTTGTTCTTTTCTGTCCTTGTTTTTATTTTAAAAAAACTTTTGGAGACATTTTTTCACATCTTGATTTGGAAATACTGATTTCATATATATATATTTTGAAAAATAACAACACTAGTAAGTTGGTTTCATTTCTAGCTTGTTTATTGCTTCCCTAAGTTATATATTAAATGTTGTTATAACTCGTATGTTAATGGACAAAATTGAGAAGTGCAAATATAAGAAATTTAACGACTAGTTGATATTTAGATTTAAAAATATTTTAAACAAATATATTTAGATGGTCAACACTATTTTTCAAACCATTATTTTTCCTAAAAGCTTTTGTATATTTGGAAATACAGTGTAATATTTTAATTTTACTCTTAACATAGACTTCAATCAACCTATTATACTACATTTCTTTCCAGAAGAAGAAAGAGAACCAACCCCCGGACCCTCAGGAGCTAGGTTTACAGCTACCGGTAGTTGTTTCCGAGAGGAATTTATGTTTCGGCCCGTTCAAGAGAAAGATGATTTTATAACCTGCATTCTGAATGAGGATATACAGGAACATGATATCACAGTGCCCATTGTGCATTTAGAACCTGAAACTTCAGCACCTACAAACATTCCTGGATTTTCATCATCCGGGACATATGAGGTAGAAACATGTAGTTCAAGCAATACTCGTCAACCTATTGCTGCTACCACGGAACAGCGAAGTAGGTCTAGTACCCCTTCTGCCACAGCTGTTAGGTCAACTGTAACTGGTGATTCCACTGGTGAAATGGGTTCACCTCCAATGCCAAGTACCAGCAGAAGTGGCAGGAGGCCACGAACCTCTTCTGCCCGAAAAGATGAAGATCTTCTTCGAGAGATGCTTCGTGTTCAAACACAAATGAGTGACAGTTTTTTACAGCTTGTAGCTAACACCGAGTGCATTGCATCTGCAATGCTATGCATTGCAAGAGTTATGCAGTCGAAAAATCCTATCCAATGATGCTGTGTTTATGGTATGTGTATATGTAGTTGTTTACTTAGGTAAGTCCTTTACTTTTTGTAAATGTGATAATAGCGTAGTTGAAAAGTCATCAAAGACATATTATAAATTTTCCTTTGAGTGATTGTTATGAAGGAAGACGGCATGTTAAAAAATTGTGTAACTTTCACTTGCAGCCTATACTAGTCATGAAAATGTAACAGGAATATTTAGCTCTCCATAAGTTCATTAAAATCACGAAGTTAAGTGAAAGACACACATTTGTCAACTAATAACATGTGTTGCAGTGCTACTACGGGTAATGTTTACCCAGGTTTTGGGTAAAAGTTCCTACCACACTCAAAATTATATGTTTGAAAAGAGGCTCATGTACTTATTTTTATTTTTTAAAGGTTCCTTTATTTTGTAAGACGTAGTCAATTTCCAGTTCAACGAGTTTTATTTATTAGTTTGTAGTTTGCGAAGTATGATTCAAGTAGGTTGAAACAGAAATAATGGTGCAAATTCACCAACAGCCTACTGTAATCGCTGCTATTTAACACACATTAGTCTCCAAAGCGCAAGTTGTTGCATTGGTTCTATCATAAGGATGTGCTGTCTCATGTTACATTTTATAGCTTAACAAGCAAAGAGTATTCTATTTTTTTCTTTATTACTTACAGTAGTACAGTATTGGGTTATAAGTTTCTTTTAATTTACGGGTATTGATGCAGGTAATTCTAGACATATGAAAATTATACTGTATTCCATTCTTAAATCTAAAAAATGGCAACAAATAACAGTAGTTGTATTATTATTTCGCAACGATGTGGTGACCCATGTCAAATTGTGTAGTTTAAGATGCAAACAGTAGCAATATTTTTTTATTGTTAAAATTTCTCAAATATGTTTTATATAAGGATTTTTTGTTTCACAAACTTTAGTGCCTTTGGTATTTAGTAGTATTAAAAGTATACTGTATTGGAATCAAATTTGTTCAAGGATATAGTACATATATTATTAAGGTAAGAGAAAGCCATTTAATTTCTATAAAGAAGTTTATTTTATTATGTACAGTATATTGAAAATAAAAGTTAAATCAATGTACGCTTTATTCGCATTACCTCTGTATACTGCACTAAAAAATACTATTTAAACATAGAGGAAAAATGTATTGGTGAATTGATATTTGATTTTAATTCATCAAGTAAACCAATTACGGACTACATTGGCTCGGACTGCTTGGCCTGTCCCTGCTACAGCTTCAGCTGGATTGTCAATCTCTCCATCATCGTCGACGATGTCGTGGGGAAGTGGTACCCTTCTCATTAAACAATAATTGTGAAGAAGGAAACATGCATTTACAATTTTGGCACATTTGGAAGGATCGTATTGAAGTGATCCACCAGAACGGTGAAGGCATCTAAATCGTGATTTTAGGACACCAAAAGTTTGCTCTACAACTACGCGGGTTTTGGTATGGCTGTTGTTATACCTAACTTCTCCAGGGGTTGAGGGGTTTCTGAATGGTGTCATGAGGAATGCCTCTAATGGGTACCCACTGTCACCTGGAATAACAGGAGTGATTAAAAAATAAGAAATAAATGTACAGCTCAATAAGAAATATAACAAAAAAAATAATTACAATGCCCTTGGGGGAATTAATCCCTCAGCCCACTCGTGTACCTATAAGCAAAAAACATATAAACTATATAGCTGCATTACCAAACAATGAGGCATAATGTATTTGCTTCCATATAAAAATAGCAATATAGCACAAATATTTTAACCATTTTTCAACAACCAACTGTAAGACAAATAAAGATATTAGGTGTGGGCCACTAATTATGTATGTGCCGTCAAGTGTCATAGCTTGGTTTAGGGAAAGTTATTAGGTTCAGCATAGGTTTATAAGGTCAGTGATGTCAAACTTAGTCGATATGCACGGTTAAACATAGCTGTAAAAGTGTACCGTTCCTTAATTCAACAAATGAATGATTTATCATGTACTGGGCAGTTAAGTAAGGTCCTCCTAGCATTAGAGCCTATGTTCCACCTAGTCACATTGATTAGCTGAAATAGGAAAAATCTTAACCGTGCCATTTAAACTTACCAATCAAATAATTATCACCAAAATCACCCGCCTCAAAGCGACGGCGAAGTAAGCACTGGGCCCAGATGAAGGCGTCATGTGTACAACCTGGATACTTGGTGCTGTAGTTTGTGATCAACCCGTTGGCATTACATACTACTTGTACATTGAGAGAGTGGTATCGCTTCCTGTTTACATATGTTCCTTCATTTTCAATTGGGGCTTTTATGGGTATGTGTGTTCCATCAATTGCACCAATGACTCTTGGAAGGTTTCTTATTCTGGCAAAACCTTGCACAGTTCTTGCTATTTGTACATTACCTGTTGGCATCTTTATTTCAAATCTTGCCCTTTCTGTGAGAATTTGGGTCACATCTCTAATAATTCTACTGACACTAGCTTGGGTAAGACCAACTGTATCACCAAGTACATGTTGAAAGGTTCCACTGGCGTAAAATCTTAAGGCAACTAACACTTGCGTGTGTATGGGAACAGCATGAGATCTTCTCGTTCTACGCCTTAAAAATGGATCTAACTCTTCACACAGTCTTAGAATTTCACATTGAGGAAACCTATAATATCTAATTAGATTTTCATCGCTTATATTTATGGGATCCAAAGGGTCCCGATACCTTCGTTCACGTCGTAAAGCTCGATCATGCAGATAAGCTACAACAAGTTCCATTGCAGGGTAACTGGAAAATGAGGTCCAAGTGTTACAGGATCAATCTGCAGGACAAAAAATTATGCAATGGCTTAGAAGTTTGTTACAGTATTGTTTTTATGTTGATACTAACTTATTCAAAGTTTTATCATTAGGCCTAGAATAGAAGGGTTATGCCTGTGAAAAACAAAAATTATGGTCTTAAGGTTTTGCCTGGCTCTTAGGGGTAAAATACTGAAAAATGCACGTGTTAAAATCTCTGTATTCATTTAAAAATGAAAGAAATTGTTCATTATGAAAGTAAATAAGGGTGTTAAAAGCATTTAAAAGACATCCTCTTGCCTCTTGTCTGTCACATACTCGCATTTGAAACTGATTTCTGGTAGGAACAGCAGCCTTCTCCGTTAGCCGGAATCCTTGAAACCCGGAACTTTCTGAAAGCCGTAATTGAAATTTTATCTAAAATTAATTCCCAAAGCATGATTTTGCAGGAAACTTACGGCTTAGGTAAATGACTTTCAGAGAGGCACATTTTCCTGAAAACTATGAGGAAAGTTTCCCAGATAACCGAGAAAATTCCGGAGATGGGGGATATATTTCTGGGTTCGAGAGATGATGTAATGGGCAATTGCAGGAACTACCGAGAAAATTTTTCCATTACCATAAACATTCTGGGGATGAGGGATATTTTCTTGATTTGTGATAACTGTCTCGTTAACGGGAAAACACTCATTCATTCACGGTAGTGCTCTTCACCAATTGTTCCGGCTAACAGAGATCTCACAGTAATAGGTGTTTTACCCCACTAGAATTTAGGTAAATAATCCCTTGCATAATGTTGGCCTGTGACAAGACACATAAGCTATACTAAGATAGCCTTATTCTGGGCAAATTCAAATAAATTGGTTATTGATAGCATAGCCTTGCCTAACCTAAATGACAAATCACTTCTCTTAAATTACTCATTTAGCCTAGACCCTGGTGTTTTCCTTTCAATGTTGGTAACATTTGGTCTGAATTGTCTTCAAGTTCATACAAGAAACAACAATTTAAAACCTGAAAATATATCGGATTAGCCGTAAATTTTCTTAAATTAATACTCTACCTATGATAATGTTCAAGGAAAGTCTGGAACTAGGCCTAAGGTAGCTGCTAGACAAAGTGTCTCACTGACGGCCTGACGCTCACCAAAAAACCATGTACACATTCTCTAGCCTAACCTAACATACCATAACATAACATAACCAAACCTATCTATCTAACCTATACCCTATTAGTATAATTTCTTATTTAAATAATCCTCATGTTCTAACTAAACGAAGTAGGCCCCATGTTTAAACATTTATTTGCCTAAGACTGAAAAAGCAGTTATATAGGCCCCTATTAATTTTTGCTAGCCTATGGAAATTTATAGCCTTTCATGTTATCATACTCTATATACATAAGAAAATAGGCTAAGGCTATTGGTTGAATATTAGAAAAACAAGGCGAAGTCTTGGCAGGAATGTTCACTTGACCTCATATTTGGCTTTCATTACTGAGGGATATTTACGGCTATACAACATTAATAAGTTCTATCTGCAAGTTTACTCAGTCATAAAACATATTTTTACCCTAAGTGTGAACAATACAAACCTTCTGTTTTGGTAAGAAATACTTTATAATGTGTAAGAAGACAAAAGATGCGCCTCTTCCAAACTGAGACAAACACAAACACTTATTATACAACAAAAAAGTTACGAAAAAGACAAAGTGAAATATTATATTTCAGTATGTTGATGTACAAAACATTTTCTTCTTTATTCTATGATAAAACAAGTCTAACAAGCATTATTACAACATATATTATTATTATTTTCTATACAATCGGGAATTAGTCACTACTACATCCGGGTTGAGAGTGTTACACAACCTCGGGAGCTGGTGTAAGTTACTTGCGTTAACTTACGGAGTTCGATGTCAAATATTGGTTTTGAGTATACCATCTGTGTTTTGAGTATACCATCTGTGTTTTGAGTATGCCATCTGTGTTTTGAGTATACCGATCTGAGACTGTAAGTCCAGTTACGGGGTAAACAAAGACATACAGTCCCATAAATGTTTTTGAGTATCCGGCCCCTTATGTTCGTTTTTCATGAATAATGGTAGCCTCGATGCTTCTACAGTTGGTGTCAGTAAGAATACTGGCATTTGTTCTCTTGTCTTCCCAGCGAACTCGGAGGATGGAACGTAGACTACGTTGGATAAAGTTATCAAGTGCCTTGAGGTGCCTCCTGTATGTGACCCAAGTCTCGCTGCCATATAGAAGGGTGGGGAGGACCACTGCTCAATATACGTACAACTTTGTAGATAATTTCAGCTCCCTAGAGTTGAAGACACGGGTTTCGAGTCTGCCAAAGGCGTGAGATGAACATCTGATGCGATGCTGAATCTCCTCTTCGATTTCCACGGCGGTGGACAGGTGGGAGCCGAGATACCGAAAGTGGGTAACATTAGAGAGGGTAGTACCGTTAAACTGAATGGATGATGGAGGTGCGGCTGAATCAGGGGTGGGCTGAAAGAGAATCTGAGTCTTATGTATATTCACCTCAAGGCCAAAGTGTGTATACTCATCTGCGTAGATGTTCAGGATCTACTGTAAGTCGCGTTCAGTGTGAGCGACAAGGGTGAGGTCCTCTGCATACTGAAGCTCAGTATTGAAGCTGTCGACACCTTTGTTCCTGCCTGGAGTCGTCTTATGTTGAAAAGACCCTTCATCCACTTCTCGATGGCCACTCCATCCCCCCGGTTAAATTGACGCTGGCACGAGTAAGGAAGGCAGCCATGAAAATGGAAAAGAGAGTTGGTGCCAGTACACACCCTTGTTTAACAAGAGGGCTTCCCTGTTGACCGAGTCGAAGGCCTTGGTTAGGTCGATGAAAACGATGTACAGGTCACAATGCTGTTCTCTGCACTTTTTCTGTATCTGGTGGGCAGCAAAGATCATGTCAATGGTGCCACGTGATGGTCTAAAGCCACATTGAGATTCTGAAAGGAAGTTTTCCACCTCAGGAAGAAGTCTGTTTAGGAGGATTGGGGCGATATCTTGCCAGCTCCGGACAGCAGGGAGATCCCGCTGTAATTGCGATAGTCTGACTGGTCTCCTTTGTTCTTATAAATATTGACGATGGAGGCGTCTTTAAGAGCTTAAGGGATTTCCTTCTTTTCCCTTCTATTCTCCAGGAGAAAGTGGAGACTGCTGGCAAGTAGAGGTCCTCCTGCTTTATACACCTCGGCTGGGACTCCATCAGACCCTGAGGTTTTGTTATTTTTCATCTGTTTGATGGCAGTAGGTACGTCATTCAGGGATGGATGATAGCTGAGGTGGGTCAGCTCTGGATGTTGAGGGACCTACTGGGTTGTCAGGATATTCACGTTGGTGTTTCGGTTGAGCAATGAATGGTAGTGCTCTTTCCAGCGCTGAAGGAGGCCTTCATCATCTTTAATTATGGAGTTACCGTTGGATGAGTGGAGGAGGACTGCAACACGAGTGATCGGCCTATAAAATGTTTTAGTGGAATTGAAAAATTCGCGCATCATGTGCTAATCTGCAAATTTTTGTGCTTAACGTGCTTTATTTTTACACCAGTCGTTCTTTAGATTGCGAAGTTCCTGCTGGGCTGCCGCTTTCTTCTTGCGGAAGGTATCAGCTTTGGTCCAAGACTGAGGGTTGTTCTGCCAGTCAGTTAAAGCAGTATGTTTATCATTAACGAGTACATTTATTGCCGGGTCATTTTCATCAAACCAGTCTTGGTGTATTCTTTCTATTTGGCTGAGGGTCTCTGCAGTTTTTTGTCATGACAGTGTCGAGAATATCCCATTCGGGACTGTCATTTGGGTTGTTTGTTGTCGGGTTGTTTATGAGCCCATGTTCGAGCTGCTCTCTGAAAGAATGTGCTACTGCCAAGTCACCAAGGAACACAACCTTATCTTCTCTGGGGATAGAGGTTAGCACTTCTCAATGTCGGCATAAAAGGCCTCCTTGATGTCACCCTCTGCATCCAGTGTTAGAGCATATGCACTGATGAAAAAGGCATGACGTGTGTGATTCAGTGGGACCTGGACTGTCATGAGGTGCTCGTTGATCCCTATAGGCATTTCAGTTAGCCTTTGTAGGATGCGTTGGCGGATGGCAAAGACGACTCAATAAATACAGTTTCTCTGCGCAGCAGGCTTACCCTTCCAGAAGAGGGTATAGCCAGACCCCCGCTCTGTGAGTTGACCCTCGTCTGGGAGCCGGGATTCTCTAATGGCTCCTATATCGATGTTTTACTTAGCCAGCTTTTTTACCATAAGGGCGGTTCTTATTTCCGGACGCTCATTTGTGCCAGTATTCAGAAGGGTCCTAACATTCCATGCAGCAACCATAAGAGGTTGTATAGTTTGTTTTTGTTTGGATCTGTGATTTTTATTGTGTTTTCGACCGCATGTGGATGACCTTACTGCTTGCGGTTGCCCAGTCAGGTTGGTTTCTTAGGCAGGCTATGTTTAGGGCAACCCTTACTAGCCCCTTCCCAATGGGGAGTGAACATAGTTGCTCCTCGAATGGGCTGCTCAGTCGCACAGACAGGATCGGATTGCATTGATGCCTAGATCCCAGTGCATAAACGACCATCTTATCTGTGCCGCCCATGTGCAGAGTTGTGATTAGAGACTTCCGGCAGTCATCGCTACCTGTCCCCGTCGTCATTGATCTGTGGCCATTGAACTTTTGGGGGTATAGGGGTTTTGATGATGAAGAGAGGTATGATGGCTGCGCGTGACTCTATTTATGTGGCGAGGCAGGACCGCAGGCTGCAAGCACACATCTTGGCTCTCCCCTTTCCTGATCCAGTGGTGCAAGTGTTGCAACGACTGGGGAGAGGGAGAGTTACAATGGACTGCCGATAGCCCAGTTTGTTGGGTTTCGCCTCAGTAGCCTATCTATCAGGCATTGCCTTCGTCCGTCGGTGTAGTAGTTGGGTTCACATGGTGGTCACCTCTTTCGCCTATACCGCCGTTGGGGTCTTGTTGGAGTCTCTGTAAGCATGTCTGCTTGATGCGGGGCTTCGCCGCTGATTTTTCCCGTAGCCTTATAGCTACCAAGGTTAATCTGCAAAGCAGCGGGGCAATGGTTGGTAGGCTCCAGGATGTGTCCACATGCCAGTGGGCCTATGCGCCGTCCCTCTGGGGCCCACTGCTACTCCGGTATCCCCTGCTGGTCTAGCCTGGGCCCACGAGACACCCAGTTACCGTGTGTTGCCACGAGGAGGCACAGCAGGAGTCTTGATAGTGAAGAGGCTGTGTACTGGCAGGGGAAGAGGAAGCAAGCGGTGCTTACACCTTAATACTAACATAATGCTGCCACACTAGATGCACTTCACCACCCTGTATGCGACACACACACACACACACACACACACACACACACATCTACAAAATCAAACATAAAAGCACTGTACATCTTAATGAACCCTTGGTAGGCGCCGAGTAAAGATACTCTTGTTCATCCTCGGGCCAATAGGAAAAATGGAGAAGGAAGGAGTGGAGGGGAAGGGGAGAAAGAGGGGACAGGAGGCTAGGGGTCGAGGGAGAGGGGAGAGGGAGAGGCAAAGGGAGGTTAGGAAGAGGAGGCCGAAGATAAGGGGACGAAGACTGATGAAGAGGAGGACGAGGAAAAGGGGACGTAAAGAGTGATGGGGGAAAAGGAGGTAAATTGGATGGAATAGACAAGGATGAACAAGGGAATAGGGATGACGAAGGACGATGAAGAAGAAGGAAAATGTTAGTGGATGGGAGGGATGGGAGGGAGGGGGGGGAGCGAGGAAAAGGGAGAGGATGAAGAGATGAGTACTGTTATGAAAAATAAGGGGAGAGATGGAATAAAAGGGGAAGGGGAGATCAGTAACGAAGGGAAAGAGGCAGGGAACGAAGAAGAGGGAGAAAAATGAGCTTGAGATGGATAAGAAAGAAAAGAATAGGGAAAGGGATAAAAAGCAAAAGAGAAGGAAAGGAAGAACAAATGTTGAGGAATAGTAAAGAGAAGCGAATGATGAAGGGGAAAAGAGGAGGAGAATATAAAGATAAAATAGAGAAGAGAAAGAGAAAGAAAAAATGGAGTAGAACAAGAGTAAAAATAAAAGAGGGAATGATGTAAGGGGAAGGTATGGGGGGGGGGGAGAAGTAGGAAGGTTAACGACACTTTACCACGACATTACTTCTCTCCAAGAAAAAAAGATGTTCAGACAAATACTAGTTTTCCCCCTTGTTACTGAGCGACCAAGCTTACAACTACTGAACATTTTCGCCTATATATATATATATATATATATATATATATATATATATATATATATATATATATATATATATATATATATATATATATATATATATATATATATATATATATATATATATATATATATAGATATATATAAAACAACAAAATCGCCTCTCGTTTGGACAACAATGATATTTTTCGGAAATTGATGGTGCGTTTGATATGACACACTATTGCGAATTTCAACTATGGCTGCTATCCAATATAGAGCTTTTGAATTTATAAAGATAAGTGAGCTATTATGACCTTGTATGACTATATATATATATATATATATATATATATATATATATATATATATATATATATATATATATATATATATATATATATATATATATATATATATATATGTGTGTGTGTGTGTGTGTGTGTGTGTGTGTGTGTGTGTGTGTGAGTTTTGGAAGTAGGTCCCGTACACCTGACAGCCCGCTCGGTGCAGTGTGGGTACAACACACTTTATACTAAAGTCTTGTTTGTTTGTTTTTGGTATACAAGGACAGGCATTGTGGCTGGCCTCGCACTCGGCGTCCTTCACTTCCCCAGTTGTAAAGTTAGGCGCCCATTCTCAGCTGGGTGAACTGAGGGTACCCTGGTCGTGAATAACAATCCTTTGGACAAGAGACGAGCATTGCAACCCTTAAGAACTGATAAAGATGATCAACTATATGTATGAGTACAGTGAGGCACCTGTTACAGTGGCTGGGGTGTTGGGCAGACCTTTCCAGGTTGACGCTGAAACAAGGTAAGACAGAAGAGCTGCCTTCTTCACTGTTGTTCTACTGGTGGTCTGGGATGGACCTTATTCAGGTCAAATATTGAGTCAGGCAGCAATATAATCGCATTATGACTCACTGGGATAACAGTATACGTAGACGATGTGGATACGAATGCCAAAGATCAATAAGAGTCAGAAAGAAAGTTAAAGTAGTAACTGGAGAACCATACAACTGAAACAATATTGACTAACTTGCCAAAGTTCTAGAGTTGGAAAAAATACGAAAGCTTTTTCATCAGGCAATAACAACAGTGAGGTAGAGTGAGCACTGAAGTATTTCCCAGTAACTGCCAAGAAATCGGTGGCAGTCTTAGTAGACTATCTCCATTAATTAAGATATTTGTTCAAATCTAAATTTTACCGAGCACTGTAAAGCTGAGAATTTGTAAATCTCCATATAGCTGATTGTAATTAGATCCAAGAAGTCTAATAAGCGGTTCACTATAGAAATAATTATAAATTTAAAAAAAAAGCAGAGTACAATAATTAACACTGAAGGAAAGGGTCAGGTTCTTATTTATATAGGGAGAACCAGATGCTACACACCGATCACTTACAAAATGATTTAGTCTACAACACGTAAGATCTATCGTCTAATAAGATCACCCAAGAACCATTGAAGAATTAAAGCAGAACATCACGTCTAAATGCAAGAGAGACACGGTAACGAGAAATAATGAGGCAACGCGTTCACAGAGCATCAACGTATAATCCTGAAGTGAATGGCGAGACATTTGAAAGTTTACTGTAGTAATGAATTTGACCTCTAGTGAGTTACTTCTGAGATACCTGGTATAATGGAGCAACATTGAGTATAATCCAAACAAACACTGCAGAGGTCATTGAAATGATTTGAAAATAACATATTAAGAAATACTTGTTCTCCAGAGTTTAGAAGAATGATCATGACCAAGCATATTATGATACCCACTGTCATCTGATCACCCCCTTGTGTCATTATAGTAGATGAGAGGATTGATGATAGAAGTGCGGGAGTAACACAGCGAATGGAAAAGAAAAACGGAAAGAGAGAGAGAGAGAGAGATAGAGATAGAGACAGAGAGAGAGAACAAAAAGAACGGAGACAGCTAATGTAAAAATATATGAGAGAAAGAGAGACTCCTAATAGAGAGAGAGAGAGAGAGAGAGAGAGAGAGAGAGAGAGAGAGAGAGAGAGAGAGAGAGAGAGAGAGAGAGCGAGAGAGACTCCTAATAGAGAGAGAAAGAGAGAGAGAGAGAGAGAGAGAGAGAGATTTCCCTGCACAAGCTTCTTCACCACTTTTCACTGCTAAATTTTACAAAAAAATTTTGTTAAAGATTATTAAAAAAATATATATTTATTAAAAAATTGTGCTGTAGTTGTTATGGGAAAACAATTATTCCTTTGTATATATCTGAAAAATATAGAAACCCATCACGTCTATGTAACAGGCTGTTCCTTGTCTAGTATAGTGTTATTTGGTGTAGAGAGAGAGAGAGAGAGAGATTCATTTTCCAACTGCACTTCTTTCTCACTACCATTTAATTGCTGCTACCATCACTACCATCACTACTATAACTGATACTACCATTACCGTAACCAATACCATCATCAGTAGTATCAACACTGCTATCACGACCACCGCTACCCATACCTCCACCACCATTATCACCACCACCACCATTATCACCACCACCACCACCATTATCACCATCAGCAATACCACCACCATTAACATCGCCATCATCACCACCACTATCACCATCATTTTCATCACCACCACCAACCAGCACCTACCACCAACACTTTCACAACCATCACTACCCATACCAGCATCATTCTTACCAATATTATAATCACTACTACCACTACCACTACCACCATCACCAACACTACCACCAATACCATCACCATCACAACCACCACCATCACCAACACTACCACCAATACCACCACCACCACAAATACCACTAGCATCACCACCGCCATCACCACCGCTACCATTCCCACCATTATCACCACCAGAACTACCACCACAATCACCAACATCATCAATGATACTACCACATCCTCAACATCAATACTACCACCACCACCACCACTAAAACCATTACTACCACCACCACTAACACCACCACCACCATCACCACTACCACCGCCATCACCTACTTTGCTGTCATTCGGAATCGAGTATGTTGATCATCCAGCTATGATGCAATGATATGAGTTATTAGGGATGTCACCTTCATTGGTGTGTTTTGAGGTGACTAAAGAGGCCGATACGGTACCGGCAGAGTTGTTCACAGATGTTGCACATATGGAGGGCTACATCGAGTGCGGGAGGGGCGGTGGCAGCGTCTTTAGGGGCGCTGGTGCTTGTCTGCCTCGGTTTGCAGTCGGGCTAATGTATTAACACCTTCTCGTGTGGTGCTCCTCTAAGTGTAGAAATGTGGGGGGGTTGGGTCAATTTGGCTCTTTTTTCATGTTTGTCTTAAGACTATCCTTATACCTTTTCAGTTGCCCGCCGGCGTTACGTTTACTATTCTTTAGGGGACTGTAAAGTAGCTGCGTTGGCAGTCTACTGTCGTCCATGCGGGTAACATGGCCAGTCCAGCGTAGATGTTCATGGATAATGGTAGCCTCGATGCTCCTACAGATGGTGTCAGCAAGAATACTGGCAATTGTTCTCTTGTCTTCCCAGCGACCACAGAGGATGGAACGTAGACTACGTTGGAGAAAATTTTCAAGTGCCTTGAGGTGCATCCTATATGTGAACCATGTCTCGCTGTCATATAGCAGGGTGGGGAGGACCGCTGCTAAATCTACGTGTAACTTTGTAGATAATTTTAACTCCCTACATCTGAAGACACGGTTTCGGAGTCTGCCAAAGCCTTGAGATGCACATTGGATCCGATGCTGAAACTCTTCATCGATGTCTGCGGTGGGTAACATTAGTATGGGTAGTACCGTTAAGCTGGATGGATGGTGGAGGTGTGTCTGAACCAGGGGCAGGTTGAAAGAGAATCTAAGTCTTACATACATTCATCTCAAGGCCGAAGTGTGCATGCATATCTGCGTAGGTGTTCAGGATCTCCTGTAGGTCGCGTTCAGTGTGAGCAACAAGAGTGAGGTCGTCTGCATACTGAAGTTCAGTAATGGAAGCTGCCGACACCTTTGTTTTTGCCTGGAGTCGTCTTATGTTGAAAAAAACCCTTCATCCGGTACTCGATATCCAGTCCGTCGGCTAAATTGGCACTGGCACTAGCAAGGAAGGCAGCCA
>NW_024740069.1:0-22782 GCF_018991925.1 Homarus americanus | reverse complement strand
CTGACCTCCCAGGTACACCTCCAGACACTGGTACACCTCCTGACACTTCAGCCTGACATGGTACACCTCTGACACTCCCAGGTGCATCAATGGCCTCCCAGGTACACCACTGACCTCCCAGGTACACCTCTGACCTCCCAGTACACCTCTGACACTCCCTGGTACAAAACGAGCACTCCCAGGTACACCTCAGACACTCCAGGTACACACTTGGCACTCCCAGGTACACCTCAGATACTCCCAGGTACACCC
The DNA here is from genome assembly GCF_018991925.1 of Homarus americanus. Taxonomy (NCBI): domain Eukaryota; kingdom Metazoa; phylum Arthropoda; class Malacostraca; order Decapoda; family Nephropidae; genus Homarus; species Homarus americanus. Next base: position 22,530 of record NW_024740069.1, on the reverse strand, counting down.
TCTGACACTCCCAGGTACACCTCTGACACTCCCAGGTACACCTCCAGCCTCCCAGGTGACACCTCAGACACTCCCAGGTACAACTCTGACACTGCCAGGTACACCTGACACTCCCAGGTACACCTCTGACTCTCCCAGGTACACCTCTGACATCCCATGTACACCTCACACACTTCAGGTACACCTCTCCTGATCCCAGGTACTCTCTGACACTCCCAGAGCACTTCTCTCAGCTCTCCCAGGTACACCTCCTGACACTCCCAGGTACACCTCCTGACACTCCCAGGTACCTCTGCCTCCCAGGTACAACTGGCACTCCCAGGTACACCTCAGACACTCCCAGGTACTACTCTGACGCACTGCCAGGTACACCTCCTGACACTGCCAGGTACACCTCAGACACTCCCGGTACACCTCTGACACTCCCAGGTACACCCTGACACTCCCAGGTACACCCCTGACACTCCCAGGTACACCTCAGACACTCCCAGGTACAACTCTGACACTGCCAGGTACCTCGGCCTCCCAGGTACCTCGAACCTCCCAGGTACCTCCGACACTCCCAGTTACACTTCCAAGCACTCCCAGGTTACACCGCTAGCACTCCCAGGTACACCCTGACACTCCCAGGTACTGACACTCCCAGGTGCACCCCTGACACTCCCAGGTACCTCCGACTCTCCCAGGTACACCTCAGACACTCCCCGTACACCTCTGACACTCCCAGGTACACCTCTGCCTCCCAGGTACCTCTGTTGCTCCCAGGCCTGCCCAGCACTCCCAGGTACACCTCCAGCACTCCCAGGTACACCTCTGACACTCCCAGGTACCTCAGACACTCCCAGGTACACCCTGACACTCCCAGGTACACCCCTGGCTGCTCCCAGGTACCTCCCGACACTCCCAGGTACACCTCTGACATTCCAGGCCTGCTCTGACACTCCCAGGTACACTCTGACCTCCCAGTACACCTTTGACACTCCCAGGTACACCTCTGAGACTCCAGGTACTCACTGACACTCCCAGGTACCTCTGACATTCCCAGGTACACCTCCGCACACTCCCAGGTACACCTCTGACACTCCCAGGTACACCTCTGGCCTCCCAGGTACACCTCATGCTCCCAGGTACACCTCTGACACTCCCAGGTAACCTCCGACACTCCCAGGTACACCTCTGACCTTAGGTACACCTCTGGCCTCCAGGTACACCTCCGACACTCCCAGGTACCTCCGACACTCCCAGGTACACCTCTGGCCTCCCAGGTCCTCTGACACTCCCAGGTACACCTCTGACACTCCCAGGTACACCTCTGACCTCCCAGGTACACCCCTAACCTCCCAGGAACACCTCCGACACTCCCAGGTACACCTCTGACACTCCCAGGTACACCTCCGGTGCTCCCAGGTACACCTCCAGGCCTCCCAGGTACACCTCCTGACATTCCCCAGTGCTCCTCTGACCTCCCTGGTACACCTCTGCCACTCCAGGTACACCTCTGACACTCCTGGTACACCTCCTGACACTCCCAGGTACCTCTGACCTCCCAGGTGCCTCCTGACACCTCCCAGGTACACCTCTGACACTCCCAGGTCACCTCTGAGACTCCCAGGTACACCCTCACACTCCCAGGTACACCTCTGGCCTCCCAGGTACTCGTGACTCCCACCTCGACACTCCCAGGTACACCTCCATTGCTCCCAGGTACACCTCCCCAGCACTCCCAGGTACCTCAGGCCTCCCAGGTACACCTCTGACACTCCCAGGTACACCCCTGACACTCCCAAGTACACCCTAACACTCCGGTACACCTCAGACACTCCCAGGTACACCTCTGACACTCCCAGGTACCTCAGACACTCCAGGTACCTCTGATGCTCCCAGGTACACCTCTGACACTCCAGGTACACCTCTGACACTCCCAGGTACACCTCCGACACTCCCAGGTACACCTCAGACCTCCCAGGTACACCTCTGACACTGCCAGGTACACCTCTGACACTCAGGTACCTCTGACACTCCCTGTTACACCTCTCACATGCCATGTGCACCTCAGACACTTCAGGAACACCTCCGACTTCCCAGGTACCTCCTGACACTCCCAGGTACCTCCGACTCCCAGACACCTCCACCACTCCCAGGTACCTTCTCCCTCCCAGGTACCTCCGACACTCCCAGGTACACCTCCCGACCTCCCAGGTACACCTTTGACACTCTCAGGTACTCCCCCAACATTCCTGGTGCACCTCTGACACTCCCAGGTACCATGACACTGCCAGGTACACCTCCGACTCCCACTTACACCTCCAACACTCCCAGGTCACTTCTCACACTCCCAGGTACACCTCTGACCTCCCAGGTACCTCTGACACTCCAGTACTCACTGACATTCCTGGTACCTCTGGCACTCCCAGGTACACGTCCGACACTCCCAGATACACCTCTGACACTCCCAGGTATGTCTCTGACACTCCCAGGTACACCTCTGACACTGCCAGGTACACCTCTGACACTCCAGAACTCCTGTGACACTCCCAGGTACACCTCCGACACTCCCAGGTACACCTCCTGACACTCCCAGGTACACCTCCGATAATCCCAGGTACAACCTCCCGATATTCCCAGGTACACTTCCGATACTCCCAGGTACACCTTTCCAGACTCCCAGGTACCCCTTTCAGACTCCCTGGTACACCTCTGACATTCCCAGTTACACCTCCGACACTCCCACCACACCCTGACACTCCCAGTGCCCTCTGACACTCCCAGGTCACATCCGACACTCCCAGGTACAACTCCGACACTCCCAGGTAAACCTCCGATACTCCTAGGTACACCTCTGTCCTCCCAGGTACACCTCTGACACTCCATGTCCCTCTGACACTCCCAGGTGCGCCTCTGACCTCCCAGGTACTCCCTGACCTCCTGGTACACCTCTAGCTCTCCCAGGTACACCTCTGCTACTCCCAGGTGCACCTCTGGCCTCCCAGGTACACCTCCGACACTCCCAGGTACCTCCGTGCTCCCAGGCACCTCCGTCTCCCTCTCTTCTCCGGTACTGGTGTCTCTGAACTCCCAGGTACCTCTGACCTCCTGGTCACCTATTCCCACCCTCCTCCAGGCCTCGTTCTCCAGGTACCTTTGGCTCGTACACTCCTCCTGGTTCCTCTGATTCAGTCTCCTCTGTCCTCCCAGGTACACCTCTGACACTCCATGTGCCCTCTGCCTCCAGGTGCACCTCTCCTCAGTGCTCACTGACTCCTGGTGCACCTCTAACACTCAGGTACACCTCTGCTCTCAGGTACCTCTAGCTCCCAGGTACAACTCCGGCACTCCCAGGTAACTCGATGCTCCTAGGTACACCTCAGCACTCCCAGGTACACCTATGACACTCCATGTACACCTCTGACACTCCCAGGTGCACCTCTGGCACTCCCAAGTACTCACTGGCCTCCCTGGTTCCCCTACCTCCCAGGTACACCTCTGGCACTCCCAGGTACCTCTTACACTCCTGGTTCTTCTCTGACACCCCAGGTACACCTCAGACACTCCCAGGTACCTCAGACATTCACAGGTACCGTCTGACACTCCCAGGTACACCTCTGACGTCAGGTACACTGACATTCCCAGGTACTCTGGCCTCCCAGGTGCACCTCGGGCACTCCAGGTACACCTCAGCTCCCAGGTACACCTCTGACACTGCCAGGTACACCTCTGAGCACTCCAGGTACCTGAGACACTCCCAGGTACACCTCTGACATGCCATGTCACCTCAGACACTTCAGGTACACCTCTGCCTCCCAGGTACCTCAGGCACTCCCAGGTACACCTGCACTTCCAGCCTGACACTTCGGTACACCTCAGACACTCCCAGGTGCATCAAGCTGACCTCCCAGGTACACCACTGACCTCCCACGTACACCCTCTGTGCTCCCAGGTACACCCTGACACTCCCAGGAACACCCCTGACACTCCCAGGTGCACTCAGGCACTCCCAGGTACACCTCTGACACTCCCAGGTACACCTCTGACACTCCCAGATACATCTTTGACACACCCTCATTACACCCTGGCTCCCAGGTACTCCTCATACCTCCCAGGTACACATCAGACACTCCCAGGTACCACTGACACTCCAAGAAACACCACCCACACTTCAGGTACACACTGACCTCCCATGACACCTCAGACACATTTCAGGTACACCTCTGACTCCCAGGCCAGTGGCCTCCCAGGTACACCACTGACACTCTCAGGTGCACCTCGGCCTCCCAGGTACTCTGGCCTCCCAAGTGCAGAAACTCCCAGGTACACCTCAGACACTCCCAGGTGCCCTCTTACACTCCCAGGTACCTCAGACACTCCCAGGTGCACCTCTGACCTCCCAGGTACACCCTATTTTCCCAGGTGCTGACACCTCCAGGTACACCTCCGACTCTCCCAGGTACACCTCAGACACTCTCAAGTACTCTGACACTGCCAGGTACACCTCTGATGCTCCCAGGTGCACCTCTGACACTTCCTGGTACCTCATGCCATGCCTCAGACACTTCCAGGAACACCTCCCACTCCCAGGTACACCTCAGACACTCCAGGTACACCTCTGACACTTCCAGCCTGACCTCCCTGGTACACCTCTGACATTCCCAGTTACACCTCCACACTCTGGTGCACCCGGCCACTCCCAGGTACCTCTGGAGACTCCCAGGTACACCTCTGATACTCCCAGGTACCACTGATACTCCCAGGTACACTGAGACTCCCAGTCACCTGACACTCCCTGGTACACCTCTGACATTCCCAGGTACCTCTGACACTCCCAGGTACACCTCTGTTGCTCAGGTACATTTCTGACACTCGAGGTCCGCCTCCGACACTCCTAGGTACAACTCCGACACTCCCAGGAACACCTCAGACACTCCTGGTACACCTCTGACTTACTCCCAGGGACACCTCTTTCCTCCCTGGTACGCCTCGGCCTCCCAGGTACCTCTCACCTCCCAGATACTCCTGTGACCTCCTGGTTCTTCTCTGACACTCCCAGGTACACCTCAATCACTCCCAGTGCACTCCTGAGCACTCCCAGTACACCTCTGACACTGCCAGGTACACCTCTGACCTCCCAGGTACACCTCTGACAATCCCTGGTATACCCCTCTCACTTGCCTTGTACACCTCAGGCACTTCCAGTTTACCTCCGACACTCCCAGGTACACCTCAGACACTGCCAGGTACCTGAGCACTTCCGGCACAACACTTCCAGGTACACCTCTGACCTCCCAGAGCATCAGCCACTCCCAGGTACACCACCCAACACTCCAGGTACCTCTGACACTCCCAGGTACACCTGACACTCCCAGGTACTCCACTGGCTCTCCCTGGTACACCTCTGACGCGTTCCCAGACCACCTCCGACACTCCTGACACTCCCAGGTACACCTCTGGCTCAGGTACCTCTGATGCTCCCAGGTACACCTCGACAATCCCAGGTACCTCCGATACTCCCAGGTACCACTGATGCTCCCAGGTACACCTTTGAGACTCCCAGGTTCATTGACTCTCCTGTTTTACCTCTAACATTCCCAGGTACACCTCTGACAGTCCCAGGTACACCTCTGTTGCTCCCAGGTACATCTGACACACCCAGGTCCGCCTCCCAGCACTCCTGGGCCACAACTCCGACACTCCAGGTGCACCTCAGACTCTCCTGGGTACACCTCTGGCCTCCCAGGTACCCCTCTTTCACTCCCTGGTGCCTGCCCCTGGCCTCCCAGTGCACCTCTGACACTCCCAGATACTCCTGTGACACTCCCTGGTTCTTCTCTGTGCTCCCAGGTACACCTCTAACACTCCCAGGTACACCTCAGCTCCCAGTACACCTCTGACACTGCCAGAGTACCTCTGACACTCCCAGGTACACCTGAACACTCCCAGGTACCTCTGGCTTGTGCCATGTACACCTCAGACACTTCCAGACACCTCTGACACTCCCAGGTGCACCTCTGACACTCCCAGGTCACCTGTGACCCTTCCAGCCTGACACTTCCCAGGTGCCTCAGACCTCCCAGGTACATCAATGGCATGGGTACACCACCTGACACTCCCGTGACACACCTCGAGCACTCCCTAGGTGCACCTCTGGCTCCCAGGAACACCCCATTGACACTCCCAGGTGCATCTCAGACACTCCCAGGTACCTCTGACACTCCCAGTGCACCTCTGGCACTCCCAGGTACATCTTTGACACACCCTCGTACACACCTGACATCCAGGTACTCCTCATCACTCCCAGGTACATCAGACACTCCCGTTACACCTCCCAGCCTCCCAGGCTTCTCCAGCCTTCAGGTACACCTCTGCCTCCCATTACCTCAGACACTTCAGAGTACACCTCTGACACTCCCACGGCACCTCAGACCCAGGTACACCTATGACTCCCAGGTACAACAGCCCAGCACTCCCAGGTACCTCTGACACTCCCAGGTACACCTCTGATGCTCCCAGGTACACCTCCGACAATCCCAGGTACCTCCGATACTCCCAGGTACACTTCACTGGTACTCCCAGGTACACCACTGACCTCCCAGAAACACCATGACACTTCCAGGTACACCTCTGAGCACTCCCACATGCACCTCCAGACACTTTTCCGGTACACTCAGCCCCTCCACGTCCACCTCAGACACTTCCAGGTGCACCTCTGCTCCCAGGGTTCAACAATGACTCCCAGGTCCACACCTCTGATGCTGGGTACACCTCCGACAATCCCAGGTACACCTCCCGTGCTCCCAGGCCTCGATACTCCCAGGTTGCTGGCTCCCAGGTACACCTCTGTCTCCCTGTTTTCTCTGGCTCCCAGGTCCTCCTGCTCTCCTGCTCCACGGCCTCCCAGGTACACTGAACTCTCCTGGCCTCTGACAATCCCAGGTACACCTGCACCTACTCCCTGGTATTGCGCCTCCCAGTCTCCTGGTACTCCTCTCACACTCCAAGGCCTCCTGCTTGACACTCCCTGGTTCTTCTCTGACCTCCCAGGTACACCTCAGACACTCAGTGCACCTCCAAACTCCCAGGTACACCTCTGACACTGCCAGGTACACCTCTGGCACTCCCAGGTACACCTGAGACACTCCCAGGCCTCGACATGCATGTACACCTCAGACACTTCAGGTACACCTCTGGCATCCCAGGTACCCTCAGACCTCCCAGGTACCTGCACTTCAGCCACAACTTCGGTGCCTCAGACTCTCCCAGGTACATCAGCCACCTCCCAGACACCTGCCCAACACTCCCATGTGCCTCTGACCTCCCAGGTACACCCCAGCACTCCCAGGAACACCCCTGACACTCCCAGGTACACCTCAGACACTCCCAGGTACACCTCTGGCACTCCCAGGTGCACCTCTGGCACTCCCAGATACATCTTTGACACACCCTCGTACACACTGACACTCCCAGGTGCTCCCATGCCTCCCAGGTACACATCGGACCTCCCAGGTACACCACTACCTCCCAAAGAACCTGCAGCACTTCCAGGTGCCCTCTGACACTCCCACGTGCACCTCAGACACTTGGTACCTCTGACTCCCAGGTACACCAATGACCTCCGGTGCCTACTGTGCTCGTTTTGCCTCTGACACTCCCAGGTACACCTCTGACACTCCCAAGTACAAAACTGACACTCCCAGGTACACCTCAGATTGCTCCCAGGTACACCTCTTACACTCCCAGGTGCCTCAAACACTCCCAGGTACACCTCCTGACCCTCCCAGGTACCCCGACATTCCCGGGTACACCCTGGCACTCCCAGTGCACCTCCGACTCTCCCAGGTACACCTCAGACACTCTCAAGTACACCTCTGACACTGCCAGGTACCTCTGCCACTCCCAGGTGCCTCTGACACTTCCTGTTACCTCTCACATCACTGTGCACCTCAGACACTTCAGGACACCTCCCACACTCCCAGGTACCTCGGCCTCCCAGGTACACCTCTGACACTTCCAGCCTGACACTCCTGGTACACCTCTGACATTCCCAGTTACACCTCCGACACTCCCAGTTACACCTGTCCTCCCAGGTGCACCACTGATACTCCCAGGTACCTTTGAACTCCCAAAAATTTACTGACACTCCTGGTGCACCTCTGAGCATTCCCAGGTACACCTCTGACACTCCCAGGTACACCTCTGTTACTCCCAGGTACCTCTGACACTCCAGGTCCGCCTCGCTCCCTAGGTACAACTCCCGACTCTCCCAGGACACCTCAGGCACTCCCTGGTACACCTCTGAGCCTCCCAGGAGACACCTCTTTCCTCCCTGGTACGCTCTCTGGCCTCCCAGGTACACCTCTCACACTCCCAGATGCTCCTGTGACACTCCTGGTTCTTCTCTCTGTGCTCCCAGGTACCTCAAGCACTCCCAGGTACACTTCAGACACTCCCAGGTACACCTCTGACACTGCCAGGTACACCTCTGACACTCCCATGGTGCACCTCTCTCACATGCCATGTGCACCTCACAACACTTCCAGGAACACCTCCGACACTTCCGGGACACCTCCGACACTCCCAGGTACACCTCAGGCACTGCCAGGTGCACACCTCTGACACTTCCAGCCCTGACACTTCCAGGTACACCTCTGACTCTCAGGTACATCATGACACTCCCAGGTACACCACTGACACTCCCAGGTACACCTCTGACACTCCCAGTGCCTGCTGACACTCCCAGGTGCTCCTGGCTCTCCTGGGTACCTCTGACGTTTCCCAGTTACCTCCCGACCTCCTAGTTACACACCCCTGACTCCCAGGTACACCTCTGACCTCCCAGGTACACCTCTGATGCTCCAGGTATGCCTCCGACAATCCCAGGTACACCTCCCGTGCTCCCAGGTACACCACTAATGCTCCCAGGTGCACACCTTTGGACTCCCAGATTCTTGACCTCCTGGTACACCTCTATTTCCCAGGTACACCTCTGACAGTCCCAGGTACCTCTGTTACTCCCAGGTACACCTCAGCACTCCAGGTCCGCCTCCGGCACTCCTGAGGTACACCGGCCTCCCAGGTACACCTTCTCCAGGCTTACTCCTGTGACACTCCTGGTTCTTCTCTGACACTCCCAGGTACACCTGAGACACTCCCAGTTCCTCTGACATGCCATGTGCACCTCAGACACTTCCGGTACACCTCTGACACTCCCAGGTACCTCAGACCTCCCAGGTACGCCCTCTGACACTTCCAGCCTGACACTTCAGGTACCTCAGACACTCCCAGGTACATCAGATGCTCCCAGGTACACCACTGCGCTCCCACGTGCACCTCTGACACTCCCAGGTACACCCTGGCCTCCCAGGACACACCCCTGACTCTCCCAGGTGCCTCAGACACTCTCCAGGTACACCTCTGACCCTCCCAGGTACCTCTGACTCCCGAATGCATCTTTGACACACCCTCGTACACACCTGACACTCCCAGGTACCACTCATACCTCCCAGGTACACTCAGACACTCCCAGTACACCACCAACACTCCCAGGAACACCACCCACACTTCCAGGTACACCTCTGACACTCCCACGTGCACCTCAGACACTTCCAGGTGCACCTCTGACTCCCAGGTACACAATGACACTCCCAGGTACACCACTGACACTCTCAGGTACACCTCTGACACTCCCAGGTACCTCTGACTCTCCCAGGTACACCTCTGACCTTCCTACCTCTCACATTCCATGCACCTCGAACACTTCAGAACACCTCCCACACTCCCAGGTACCTCAGACACTCCCAGGTACACCTCTGACACTTCAGCCTGACACTCCCTGGTACACCTCTGACATTCCCAGTTACACCTCCGACACTCCCAGTTACACCCATGACACTCCCAGGTACACCTCTGAGACTCCCAGGTACACCTCTGATACTCCCAGGTACACCACTGATACTCCCAGGTACACCTTTGAGACTCCCAGAAAATTCACTGACACTCCCTGGTACACCTCTGACATTCCCAGGTACACCTCTGACCTCCAGGTACACCTCTGTTACTCCCAGGTACACCTCGACACTCCGAGGTCCGCCTCCCGACACTCCTAGGTACAAATCCGACACTCCCAGGAACACCTCAGACACTCCTGGTACACCTCGGCTCTCCAGGAGACACCTCTTTCACTCCCTGGTACGCCTCTGAGCCTTCCCAGGTACACCTCTCACCTCCCAGATACTCTCTTGACACTCCTGGTTTCTTCTCTGACCTCCCAGGTACACCTCAACACTCCCAGGTACACTTCAGACACTCCCAGGTACACCTCCTGACCTGCCAGGTACACCTCTGACACTCCCAGGTACACCTCTGAGCCTCCTGGTACACCTCTCACATGCCATGTACCTCAGACACTTCCAGGAACACCTCCGACTTCTCCCAGGTACCTCAGACAGCTGCCAGGTACCTCTGACACTTCAGCCTGACACTTCAGGTACACCTCTCCAACCTCCCAGGTACATCAGCCAACCTCCCAGGTACACCACTGACACTCCCAGGTACACCTCTGACCTCCCAGGTACACCGCTGACACTCCCAGGTACTCACGCTCCTGGTACACTCTGACGTTCCCAGTTACACCTCCGACTTCTCCCAGTTACACCCCTGACACTCCCAGGTACACCTCTGACACTCCCAGGTACACCTCTGATACTCCCAGGTACACCTCCGACAATCCCAGGTACACCTCCGATACTCCCAGGTACACCACTGATACTCCCAGGTACACCTTTGAGACTCCCAGAAAATTCATTGACACTCCCTGGTACACCTCTGACATTCCCAGGTACACCTCTGACAGTCCCAGGTACACCTCTGTTACTCCCAGGTACACCTCTCAACCTCCCAGGTCACCTCCGCTCCTGGAGCACAACTCCGGCACTCCCAGGTACACCTCAGGCTCTCCTGGTACACCTCTTGCTCCCAGGTACACCTCTTTCACTCCCTGGTACGCCTCTGACACTCCCAGGTACACCTCTCCTCCAAGATACTCCTGTGACACTCCCTGGTTCTTCTCTGACACTCCCAGGTACACCTCAGACACTCCCAGGTACACATCGAACACTCCCAGGTACACCTCAGACACTCCCAGGTACACCTCTGACACTCCCAGGTACCATGGCTTGCTGCCAGGTACACCACCCCAGGCACTCAGGGTACACCTCTGACCTCCTAGGGTCACCTCTGACACTCCCAAGTACAAACCCCGACACTCCCAGGTACACCTCAGACCTCCCAGGTCACCTCTTACACTCCCAGGTACATCTCAGACACTCCCAGGTACACCTCTGACCTCCCAGGTACACCCCTGACATTCCCAGGTACACCGTTGACACTCTCAGGTACCTCCGACACTCCCAGGTACACCTCAGGCACTCCCAGGTATTCTGACACTGCCAGGTACACCTCTGACACTCCAGTACACTCAGCACTCCTGGTACACCTCTCACATGCCATGTGCCTCAGACACTTCGAGAACACCCCAACCTCCCAGGTACCTCTGACCTCCCAGGTACACCTCAGGCTCCCAGATACACCCCAGACACTCCCAGGTACACCCCAGACACTCCCAGGTACACTTCTCACACTACCAGGTACACCTCCGACACTCCCAGGTACACCTCTGACACTCCCAGGTACACATCTGACTCCTGGTACACCTGTGACACTCCCAGGTACACCTTTGACACTCCCAGGTACTCCACTGACATTCCCTGGTACACCTCTGACACTCCCAGGTACACCGCTGACACTGCCAGGTACACCTCCGACTCCCATGCCTCAACACTCCCAGGTACCTTCTCTCCTCCTGGTACCTCCGACATTCCCAGGTACACCTCTGGCCTCCCAGGTAAACCTCAGACACTTCCAGGTACACTTCTGACTCCCAGGTACCAATGACACTCCCAGGTACACCACCTGGCACTCTCAGGTACCTCTGACACTCCCAGGTACCTCTGATACTCCCAAGTACAAAGCAACGCTCCCAGGTACCTCAGACACTCCCAGGTACCTCTTACACTCCCAGGTACACCTCAGACACTCCCTAGGTACACCTTTGACACTCCCAGGTACACCCCTGACATTCCCAGGTACACCCCTGACACTCCCAGGTACCTCCGACACTCCCAGGTACCTCAGACACTCCCAGGTACCTCTGCACTCCAGGTACCTCTGATGCTCCCAGGTACACCTCTGACACTCCCAGGTACACCTTTGACCTCCCAGGTACACCTGTGACACTCCCAGGTACACCTTTGACACTCCCAGGTACTCACCCCGACTTCTCTGGTACACCTCTGACACTCCCAGATACCGCTGACACTGCCAGGTACCTCCGACTCCCATGCACCTCCGCCTCCCAGGTACACTTCTCCCTCCCAGGTACACCTCTGACCTCCCAGGTACACCTCTGACACTCCGAAGTACTCACATTACCTGGTACCTCTGACACTCCCAGGTACACGTCCGACCTCCCAGATACACCTCTGACACTCCCAGGTATGTCTCTGACACTCCCAGGTGACACCTCTGACACTGTCAAGTACACCTCGACACTCCCAGGAACTCCTTGACACCCAGGTACACCTCCGACACTCCCAGGTACACCTCTGGCCTCCCAGGTACACCTCCGATAATCCCAGGTACAACCTCCGATATTCCCAGGTACACTTCCCGTCTCCCAGGTACACCTTTCCAGACTCCCAGGTACCTTTCAGACTCCTGGTGCACCTCTGAGCATTCCCAGTTACACCTCCGACCTCCCACCACCCCTGACACTCTCCAGGTGCCCTCTGACTTCCCAGGTCACCTCCGACACTCCCAGGTACAACTCCGACACTCCCAGGTAAACCTCCCGATACTCCCTAGGTACACCTCTGACACTCCCAGGTACACCTCAGGCACTCCATGTACCTCTGACACTCCCAGGTGCGCCTCTGACACTCCCAGGTGCTCCACTGACACTCTCCTGGTACACCTCTAACTCTCCCAGGTACACCTCTCTGCTCCCAGGTACACCTCTGACACTCCCAGGTACCTCTGACACTCCCAGGTACACCTCCGATGCTCCCAGGTCACCTCCCGTGCTCCCAAGTTACCTCTCTGACCTCCCAGGTACTCCTCTGACACTCTGGTTTCAGAACTCCCAGGTACACCTCTGACACTCCCTGGTACACCTTCGATATTCCCAGGTACACCTCCAATATTCCCAGGTACACCTCCGTTACTCCCAGGTACACCTTTGAACTCCCAGGTACTTCACTGACACTCCCTGGTATACCTCTCAGCATTCCGTGCTCCTCTGTCCTCCCAGGTACACCTCTGACACTCCCATGTACCTCTGACCTCCCAGGTGCACCTCCTGACCTCCCAGGTACTCCACTGACCTCCTGGTACCTCCTAACACTCCCAGGTACACCTCTGCTACTCCCAGGCCTCTGACCTCCCAGGTACAACTCCGACTCCCAGGTAAACCTCCGATACTCCCTGGGTACCTCTGACCTCCCAGGTTGCCTCTGACACTCCCAGGTACTCCCTCAGCTCCTGGTTTCACCTGACCTCCCAGGTACACCCTGTGACACTCCCAGGTACACCTCCTACCACTTAGTTTCTTCTCTGACCTCCCAGGTACCTCAAACACTCCCAGGTACCTCAGACATTCACATTACACGTCTGACACTCACAGGTACACCTCTGACAATCCAGGTACACCCCTGACATTCCCAGTTGACCTCCCAGGTACACCTCCAGGCACTCCCAGGTACCTCCAGCTCCCAGGTACCTCTGACACTGCCAGGTACACCTCTGACACTCCCAGGTACACCTCTGACCTCCCAGGTACCTCTCACATGCCATGTGCACCTCAGACACTTCAGGTACACCTCTGACACTCCCAGGTACACCTCAGACACTCCCAGGTACACCTATGACACTTCCAGCCCTGACTTCCAGGTACACCTCAGACACTCCCAGGTACATCAGCCAGCCAATCCCAGGTACACTGCCCAGCACTCCCGTGCACCTCTGACACTCCCAGGTACACCCCTGACACTCCCAGGTACACCCCCAACTCTCCCAGGTACACCTCAGACACTCCCAGGTACACCTCAGACACTCCCAGGTACACCTCTGACACTCCCAGATACATCTCTGACACTCCCTCATGCCCCCTGACACTCCCAGGTACTCCTCACTTACCTCCCAGGTCACATCAGACCTCCCAGGCACCACCTGGCTTGCTCCCAGAAACACCACTGACACTTGCAGGTACACCTCTGACACTCCCAGGTGCATCTCCAGACACTTCCAGGTACACCTCTGACTCCCAGGTACACCTATGACACACCCAGTTGCACCACTGACACTCTCGGTACACCTCTGGCTCCCAGGTACCTCTGACACTCCCAAGTACAAAACTGACACTCCCAGGTACCTCGGACCTCCCAGGTACCTCTTACACTCCCAGGTACACCTCAGACACTCCCAGGTACACCTCCAGCACTCCAGGTACACCTGACATTCCCAGGTACACCCCAGCTCGGTACACCTCCGACTCTCCCAGGTACACCTCAGCACTCTCCAGGTACACCTCTGACACTTCCTGGTACACCTCTCACATGCCATGTACACCTCAGACACTTCCAGAACACCTCCGACACTCCCAGGTACACCTCAGACACTCCCAGGTACACCTCTGACACTTCCAGCCCTGACACTTCCAGGTACACCTCTGACACTCCCAGGTACATCAGCCAGCCTCCCAAAGCTGAACTCCCAGGTACCTCTGACACTCCCAGGTACACCACTGACCTCCCGGTGCTCACTGACACTCCCTGGTGCCTTGACATTCCCAGTTGCACCTCCATCACTCCCAGTTACTGACCTCCCAGGTACACCTCTGAGACTCCCAGGCACACCTCTGATACTCCCAGGTACACTCCCGACAATCCCAGGTACACCTCCCGTGCTCTCAGGTACCTGATGCTCCCAGGTACACCTTTGAGACTCCCAGAAATTCACTGACACTCCCTGGTACACCTCTGACATTCCCAGGTACACCTCTGACACTCCCAGGTACACCTCTGTTACTCCCAGGTACCTCTGACACTCCCAGGTCCGCCTCCGGCACTCCTAGGCCTGCTCCGCTCTCCCAGGAACACCTCAGACACTCCTGGTACACCTCTGACACTCCCAGGTACACCTCTTTCCTCCCTGGTGCGCCTCTGACTCCAGGTACACCTCTCTTCCAGATACTCCTGTGACCTCCCTGGTTCTTCTCTGACACTCCCAGGTCACCTCAGACACTCCCAGGTGCACTTCAGGCACTCCCAGGTAAACTCAGACACTCCCAGGTACCTCTGACACTCCCAGGTACACCGCCGACACTGCCAGGTACACCTCGACACTTCTGTGCACCTCTGACCTCCCAGGTGCTCCACTGACACTCACTGGTACAACCCTGGCCTCCCAGGTACCTCAGGCACTCCCAGGTACACCTCTCTGACTCCCAGGATACCTCGATACTCCCAGGTACACCTCCCGATACTCCCAGGTACACATCTGACACTCCCATGTGCTCTCTGACCTCCTGGTTCACCTCTGAGAACTCCCAGGTACACCTCTGACACTCCCTGGTACACCTCCGATATTCCCAGGTACAACTCCCGACACTCCCAGGTAAACCTCCGATACTCCTAGGTACACCTCTGACACTCCAGGTACACTCTGACACTCCTAGGTATTCCTCTGACACTCCCTGGTACACCTCTGACACTCCCAGTTGCACCTCCAGACACTCCCAGGTACCTCCCACACTCCCAGGTGCCTCTCACCTCCCAGGCCACTTCTGCTTGACACTCCCAGACACACCTCAGACACTCCCAGGTACACATCTGACACTCCCAGGTACACCTCTTTCCTCCTGGTTCTCCTTTGACACTCCCAGGTACTCTTCAGACACTCACAGGTACACCTCAGACACTCCCACGTTAACTCTGACTTGCTCCCAGGTACACCTAAGACACTTCCAGGTACACCTCTCACACTCCCAGGTACACCTCTCACACTCCCAGGTGCTCCTGACACTCCCTGGTGCTTCTCTGACACTCCGGGTACACCTCAGACACTACCAGGTACACTTCGAACCTCCCAGGTACACCTCAGACACTTCCGTGCACCTCTGACTCCAGGTACCAGCCAGCACTCCCAGGTACCTCTGACACTCTCAGGTACACCTGGCGACACTCCAGGTTCTGTGACCTCCCAGGTACACCCAATGACACTCCCAGGTACACCTCTGACACTCTCAGGTACACCTGACACTCCCAGGTACACCTCTGACACTCCCAGGTACACCTCTGACACTCCCAGGTACACCTCAGACACTCTCAGGTACACCTCTGACACTGCCAGGTACACCTCTGACACTCCCAGGTACACCTCTGACACTTCCTGGTACACCTCTCACATGCCATGTACACCTCAGACACTTCCAGGAACACCTCCGACACTCCCAGGTACACCTCAGACACTCCCAGGTACACCTCTGACACTTCCAGCCTGACACTTCCAGGTACACCTCTGACACTCCCAGGTACATCAATGACACTCCCAGGTACACCACTGACACTCCCAGGTACACCTCTGGCCTCCCAGGTACACACGCCCAGCTTGCTCTGGGTACTCCACTGACCTCCCTGGTACACCTCTGACATTCCCAGTTACACCTCCGACCTCCCAGTTACACCCCTGACACTCGGTACACCTCTGAGACTCCCAGGTGCCTCTGATGCTCCCAGGTACACCTCCGACAATCCCAGGTACCTCCGATGCTCTCAGGTACCTCCACTGATACTCCCAGGTACACCTTTGAGACTCCCAGGTACCTGTGACACTCCCAGGTACACACCTTTGACCTCCCAGGTACTCCACTGACATTCTCTGGTACACCTCTGACACTCCCAGATACACCGCCCCAACACTGCCAGGTACACCTCCGACTCCCACGTGACACCTCTAACACTCCCAGGTACACTTCTCCTCCCAGGTACCTCTCTGACACTCCCAGGTACACCTCTGACACTCCAGTGCTCCACTGACATTACCTGGTACACCTCTGACACTCCCAGGTACCGTCCGACCTCCCAGATACACCTCTGACACTCCCAGGTATATCTCCTGACCTCCCAGGTACCTCTGACACTGCCAAGTACCTCTGACCTCCCAGGAACTCCTGTGACACACCCAGGTACACCTCCGACACTCCCAGGTACACCTCTGACACTCCAGGTACACCTCCGATAATCCCAGGTACAACCTCCGATATTCCCAGTACCTTCCGTGCTCCCAGGTACACCTTTTCAGACTCCCAGGTACACCTTTCAGACTCCTGGTACACCTCTGCAGCATTCCCAGTTCACCTCCGACCTCCCACCCACCCCTGACACTCCCAGGTACCCCTGGCACTCCCAGGTCACATCCGACCTCCCAGGTACAACTCCGGCACTCCCAGGTAAACCTCCGATACTCCCTAGGTACACCTCTGACACTCAGGTACACCTCAGACACTCCATGTACACCTCTGGCCTCCCAGGTGCGCCTCTGACACTCCCGGTGCTCCACTGACACTCCTGGTACACCTCTAACACTCCAGGTACCTCTGCTGCTCCCAGGTACACCTCTGACCTCCCAGGTACACCTCTGACACTCCCAGGTGCCTCCGATACTCCCAGGTACACCTCCGATACTCCCAAGTACCTCTGACACTCCCAGGTACTCCTCTGACCTCCCTGGTTCACCTCTGAGACTCCCAGGTTGCACCTCTGACACTCCATGGTGTTCAGGTGCACCTCCGATGTTCCAGGTGCACCTCGTTATCCAGGTACCTTCGAGACTCCCAGGTACTTCACTGACTCTCCCTGGTATACCTCTGACATTCCCAGGTACTCCTCTG
This sequence comes from Homarus americanus, assembly GCF_018991925.1. NCBI lineage: Eukaryota > Metazoa > Arthropoda > Malacostraca > Decapoda > Nephropidae > Homarus > Homarus americanus. The sequence goes on along the minus strand of NW_024740069.1, from coordinate 4,535 downwards.
TCCTCCCAGGTACACCTCTGACACTCCATGTACACCTCTGGCCTCCCAGGTGCACCTCTGACACTCCCAGGTACTCCACTGACCTCCTGGTCACCTCTAACACTCCCAGGTACCTCTGCTGCTCCCAGGTACACCTCTGAGCCTCCCAGGTACAACTCCGACCTCCCAGGTAAACCTCCGATGCTCTGGGTACCTCCCACCTCCCAGGTGCACCTCTGACACTCAGGTACTCACCTGACCTCCTGGTTCACCCCTGACACTCCCAGGTACACCTATGACACTCCCAGGTACACCTCCTACACCCTGGTTCTTCTCTGACACTCCCAGGTACCTCAGGAACTCCCAGGTACACCTCAGACATTCCAGTGCTACGTCTGACACTCACAGGTACACCTCTGACAGTGGTACACCCCTGACATTCCCAGGTACACTGACACTCCCAGGTACACCTCTGACATGCCATGTACACCTCAGACACTTCCCAGGTACCTCTGACCTCCCAGGTACACCTCAGACACTCCCAGGTACCTTGACACTTCAGCCTGACACTTCCAGGTACCTCAGACACTCCCAGGTACATCAGCTGACAATCCCAGATACACCACTGACACCCAGTACACCTCTGACACTCCCAGGTACACCCCTGACACTCCCAGGTACCCTCAGACACTCCCAGGTACACCTCAGACACTCCCAGGTACACCTCTGACACTCCCAGATACATCTCTGACACTCCTCGTACACACCTGACTCCCAGGTACTCCTCATACACTCCCAGGTACATCTCGGACACTCCCAGGCACACCACCCGGCACTCCCAAGAACACCACAGCACTTGCAGGTACACCTCTGACCTCCCAGGTACATCTCGAACACTTCAGGTACACCTCTGACTCCCAGGTACACCATGGCCACCAGGTACCACCTGACACTCAGGTACCTCTGACACTCCCAGGTGACCTCTGACACTCCCAAGTACAAAACTTGACACTCCCAGGTACACCTCAGACACTCCCAGGTGCACCTCTTACACTCCCAGGTACACCTCAGACACTCCCAGGTACACCTCTGACACTCCCAGGTACAACCCTGACATTCCCAGGTACTGCAACACTCCCAGGTACACCTCCGACTCTCCCAGGTGCACACCTCAGACACTCTCCAGGTACCTCTGACACTGCCAGGTACACCTCGACTTTCTGGTCACCTCTGCCACTTCCTGGTACACCTCTCCCACATGCCATGTGACACCTCGGACACTTCAGGAACACCTCCGACTCTCGGGTACCTCAGACACTCCCAGGTACACCTCTGACACTTCCAGCCTGACACTTCCAGGTACCTCTGCTGGGTCATCATGCCTCAGGTGCCTCACCGTTCCCAGGTACCTCTGACACTCCCAGGTGGCAGCTGACCTCCAGGTGCTCCTGACACTCCTGGTACACCTCAGACATTCCCAGTTACACCTCCAACACTCCCAGTTACACCCCTGACACTCCCAGGTACACCTCTGAGACTCCCAGGCACACCTCTGATACTCCCAGGTACACCTCCGACAATCCCAGGTACACCTCCGATACTCTCAGGTACACCACTGATACTCCCAGGTACACCTTTGAGACTCCCAGAAAATTCACTGACACTCCCTGGTACACCTCTGACATTCCCAGGTACACCTCTGACACTCCCAGGTACCCTCCGACACTCTAGGTACTGCTCACGCCTCCAGGCTGCCTCAGGCTCCCTGGTACACCTCCGACCTCCCAGGTACCTCTTTGCTCCTGGTGCACCTGACACTCCCAGGTACACCTCTCACACTCCCAGTACTCCTGTGACACTCCTGGGTTATTCTCTGCCACTTGGTCCTGGTGCTCCCAGGTACCTTCAGACACTCCCAGGTACCCACTCAGCACTCCCAGGTACACTCTGACACTCCCAGGTACACCGCTGACACTGCCAGGTGCACCTCTGACCTCCATGTGCCTCTGCCACTCCCAGGTACTCACTGACACTCACTGGGCACAACCCTGACACTCCCAGGTACACCTCAGACACTCCCAGGTACACCTCTGACACTCCCAGGTGCCTCCAGTGCTCCCAGGTCACCTCCGATGCTCCAAGGTGCACATCTGACACTCCCATGTGCTCCTCTGACACTCCCTGGTTCCTCTGGGACTCCCAGGTACACCTCTGACACTCCTGGTACCTCCGTATTCCCAGGTACTGCTCCGACACTCCCAGGTAAACCTCCCGATACTCCTGGGTACACCTCTGACACTCCCAGGTACCTCCCAGCACTCCCTAGGTATTCCTCTGGCCTCCTGGTACACCTCTGGCCTCCCAGTTACACCTCAGACCTCCCAGGTACACCTCTCACCTCCCAGGTGCACCTCTCTCACACTCCCAGGTACTTCTGTGACACTCCCAGACACACTCAGACACTCCCAGGTACACATCTGACACTCCCAGGTACACCTCTTTCCTCCCTGGTTCTCCTTTGACCTCCCAGGTGCTCTTCAGACACTCCACAGGTACCTCAGACACTCCCGTACAACTCTGAGCTCTCCCAGGTTCACACCTAAGACCTTCCAGGTACACCTCTGCTTGCTCCCAGGTACACCTCTCACACTCCCAGGTACTCCTGTGACCTCCCTGGTGCCTCTGACACTCACAGGTTCACCTCAGACACTACCAGGTACACTCAGACACTCCCAGGTACCTCAGACGCTTCCAGGTACACCTCTGACTCCCAGGTACACCAATGACACTCCCAGGTGCCTCCTGACTCTCCAGGTACACCTGGGCTTGCTCCAGGTTCTGCTTGACCTCCCAGGTAACCCAGAGCCTCCCAGGTGCACCTCTGGCACTCTCAGGTACCTGTGACACTCCCAGGTACACCTCTGTCCCAGGTCCTGACATTCCCAGGTACATCTCCGACTCTCCCAGGTACACCTCAGACACTCTCAGGTACCCCTCTGACACTGCCAGGTTACCCTCTGACCTCCCAGGTACCTCTGACACTTCTGGTGCACCTCTCACATGCTCATGTGCACCTCAGACACTTCCAGGAACACCTCCGGCCTCCCAGGTACACCTCAGACACTCCCAGGTACACCTCTGACACTTCAGGCCTGACACTTCCAGGTACACCTCTGACACTCCCAGGTCCATCATGACACTCCCAGGTACCTGAGACTCCAGGTACACCTCTGACACTCCCAGGTGCACCTCTGACACTCCCAGGTACTCCACTGGCACTCCTGGTACACCTCTGACATTCCCAGTTACCTCCGACACTCCCAGTTACACCTGACCTCCAGGTACACCTCTGAGACTCCAGGTACCTCTGACCTCCCAGGTACCTCCGACAATCCCAGGTACACCTCCGATGCTCAGGTACCACCTGATACTCCCAGGTTGCTTTGGACTCCCAGGTATTCACTGACGATTATGGTGACACTCTGTTCATTCAGGTGACCTCTGGCACTCCCAGGTCACCTCTGTTGCTCCCAGGTACACCTCTGACACTCCCAGGTCCGCCTGCTTGCTCCCTAGGTGCACTCCGACACTCCCAGTACACTCGGCACTCCCTGGTACACCTCGAACCTCAGGTCACCTCTTTCACTGCCTGGGTGCGCTCTGACTTGCTCCAGGTGCATGTGACACTCCCAGGTACTCACTGTGCCTCCCCTGGTTCTTCTCTGACACTCTGGGTGCACCTCAGACCTCCAGGTTACACTTGGAAACTCCAGTTGCAACTCAGACACTCAGGTGCCTCTAAGCGCTTGGGTACACGCTGACCTGCCAGGTACACCTCTGACACTCCATGTACACCTCTGGCCTCCCAGGTGCTCCTGGCATTCCTGGTACAACTCTGACACTCCCGAGGTACACGTCAGGCCTCCCAGGTGCACCTCTGCCTCCAGGTACTGTACTTTTTTCTCTGATACTCCCAGGTACACATCTGACGCTCCCATGTGCTCCTCTGCTCCTGGGTTTGTGTCAGCTCCCAGGTACCTCTGACCTCCCTTTTGTCCGATATTCCAGGTACCTCCGTTTCCAGGTAAACCTCCGATGCTGCTTGGTACCTTCTGCTCTCAGGTACACCTCTGCACTCAGTAGAGTATTCCTCTGACATTCCCTGGTCACCTCTGACTTGCTCCCAGGTGCAACTATGACACTCCCAGGTGCAACTCAGACTACTCTAGTTACACCTGTGACACTCCCAGGTTCTGTGACCTCCCAGACTCACTGACATTCCCTGGTTAACCTCTGACACTCCGGTACACCTCTGGCACTGGGTACATCTTAGGCTCCTAGGTGCCTCCCCTCCCAGGTGCACTTCTCACACTCAGGTACCTGCAGCTTGCTCCCAGGTGCAGCTCTGACACTCCCAGGTACATCTCTGGTGCTCCAAGGTACCTCTGACACTCCCAGGTATTTTTCTGACACTCCCAGGCCTCCTGACATTCCCTTGTGCACCTCTGAGCACTGCGGGGTACATCCAAACACCCCAGACCTCAGCCTCCCACTTT
>NW_024740068.1:0-8540 GCF_018991925.1 Homarus americanus | reverse complement strand
TATACTGTATGGTGTGACACTTAACTTGCTTGTAATATTCTCATTCTATAGAACATTTTGTTTCAGGCTTGACTGGCAGCAACGTGTCCCATTCACTGAAAACTTTCACTAATAGCCAAACATATCGCCAAGATTTTATTGCAAGTAATTCTGGTTATATTACAAAAACCTTTATATAAGTTCATTAAGTTGACGGAGTTGGTCTGACTCGGTTCGGTTTGGGTTTACAATATACTGTACACTCCATCCATATAATGTTCCACTGATGACAAACTGACAAGTAATTTTCACCAGTTGGAATGTGTCAACACCCGCCTGGCTACCTGGAGTTGTGTCGCAAAAATGGTAGCGAAAGGGTCACCGAAATTGCACTAAAAATTTATTGTAAACCGATGCTTTCTCACCTCCTTTGTGAGAGAAAATATATAGTGTGCCGTACCCAGTGTTCCTTGTGTACTAAACATAGAAGATAAAGATAAAATCCAGAATACCAAATGATAATAGGATTCATGTGAAAACTTATCATGTCTGGCTCACATTATGCCAAGATTTCCCCCCTAAAGACCGACTTACTTTGCAGTGGTCAGCATCACCCCGCGCAGATGAGTGACCTCGAGGAGATAGACTGGAGGAGGTAACACGTGAAGGTGAATCAATCTACTGAAAAGCAATAATACCAACAGAAGAACCTATAAACACACTTGGTCTAACCAGTAGTAACAAAATGCGTGTGGGAAAAGTGTCTCTAGCGGTAAGATCTCTCACAGAGGAACCCTCCGGTGGGGTTCTGTTATTAAACAGAGAGACATTAAAACTACTGAAAGATAAACATCCCCCTGCAAGTGATGAAGTAGGCATCAGGGTGCCTATATCCCGCCAAACGCTGTCCTGCTCGAGAAAATAACAGGTGAGATGGTGTGGAAAAAGCCACTGAAGACTAGAGGAGGAGCGGGCCCTTCAGGTCTGGATGCAAACGGTTGGAGAGTCATCCTCAGCACAAACAAGTTTGGCCCGGTAGCAAGTGCTCTCTGCACTGCCATTGCCGTCCTTGCAAGAAAGTTGGCATCCACTGTCTGCCATCACCTCCATGCTCTGACGGCCTGCCGCCTCATTCCCCTGGCTAAGAATCCGGGATGTAGGCCTTTAGGGGTGGGGGAAGTGCTGAGGCGGATCATCGGAAAATGCATAATGGAGGTGGTAAAGGATAATGTCAGGGCAGCAGCAGGGAACCTGCAAGTGTGTGCTGACAGATCAGGCTTGCAGGGAAGCCGCCATTCACGCCATGAGATTGATATTTGAGCAGTGTGATTGTGAGGCCGTTCTCCTGGTGGATGCCTCAAACGCATTCAACATACTTAACCGCAAGGCCGCACTACACAACATCAAGATCAAGTGTCCAAACTTTGCAATGTATGTTGAAAACTCGTATAGGAATCCATCAGACCTCTATATAGTAAACAACAAGGCTCTAAGAGGTGATACCATCTTACAGTCAACCGAGGGAACAACACAGGGGGACCCTGTTGCAATTTCAATGTACACAATAGGCCTATCAGTCCTCCAACAAGAAATAAAATTTGAAACAACTGGGGTCAAACCCAGTGGCGTACGCTGATGACCTTACAGGTGCAGGAAGAGTTGAGGACATCAAAAGGTGGTGGGACTTGGTAGCATCACGAGGTCCACAAATAGGGTACCACCCAAACCCCAGCAAGTCCTTCCTCATTGTGAAGCCAGAACATTATGAACGGGCAATGGAGGTGTTTGGCGGAAGTGAGGTCAAAATTACAAAGGATGGCCAAAGACATCTAGACGCAGTAATCGGCACTACGGACTTCAAGATCGAGTACGTAACGGGAAAGGTGAATGAGTGGGTTAGGAAAATCCAAGCTCTGTCTGAGATTGCTATCACAGAGCCACATGTGGCTTTTGCGGCATTCACCCATGGAGTCAAGCATCGCTGGAACTACCTGATGCGCACTGTCCCTGATATTGGACCCCTCTTCCACCCCCTGGAAGAAGCAATCAGCGTCAATTTCATTCCCAAATTAGTGAAACACCCTCACCTAACCCCAGCAGGAAGATCACTTGTTGCACTACGACCGAGACTGGGAAGAATGGGACTAACCAACCCAGAGGAGATTGCTGCCACTGAGCATCAAAACTCAGTTAAGCTCACGGCAGCCCTCACGGACCACATAATAGCTCAGAACGCAACAGGGGAGGTGGATACCAGTAAAGTAAACAAGATCCGAAGGTCCATTACGACAGAACAACAGAACGGCCAAAGTGACAAGTTGCAGCAACTATTGCTGCAAATACCAGAGAATTAAAAAAAAAATAGCTATAGCGCAGGAGGTGGGCGCCTCGAACTGGTTAACTACGTTACAGATAAGGGCAAATAGTTTCAGTCTCAATAAACAAGAATTTACAGATGCCATTGCTCTAAGGTACGGTTGGCCAGTAGAAGGTTTGCCCTCCCAATGCGTGTGTGGCTCTTCCTATGACGTCGATCACGCTATGGTGTGCAAGAAAGGGGGCTTCATATACATGAGGCATGACGAAGTAAGGGACCTCACAGCAAATATGTTGAAGGAAATCTGCCTGGATGTCATGGCAGAACCGACCCTCCTTCCTTTGGACGGTGAGATCTTCCAACATAGGACTTCAAACACATCTAACGAAGCCCGTGTTGACGTCAGTGCTCGAGGATTCTGGACGCTGGGACAGCAAGCTTTCTTCGACATCAGGATATTTTATCCCATGGCCGCATGTAACCGTAACCTAGGAACGAGAACGACAAGACAAGGGCATATGAGGAGAGAATTCAAAATGTTGATCAAGGCAGCTTCACTCCTCTAGTGTTCACAACCTCTGGTGGGAGGACCAAGTGCAAGATGTTTCTACGCCAGACTTGCGGAGGTGATCTCCGAACAGAAGCAGCAGCCCAGAAGTTATGTGTCAGCCTGGATGAGCTGTCGACTGTCCTTCTCTCTTCTTTGGTCGGCTTTGCTCTGCCTCAGGGGAACGAGAGCTTTGTCGCCAATGCCGACAACAGTTGCAGATATTGACTATGAGGCTACAGTCACTGAATGCCGCATAGATCTGCGGCTCAACTAATTCAACACAGATAGGATAGCTACTTATGTATTAGGATATTTAATATTAAGGTAATAAAATGGCGGCGAAGGTGTGGCTATTGGGGGAGACTGGAGGCCACGTAAAAAAAAATTAAAAAAATAAATAAATAAATGAAGACCTGGGTGGTGGTCCCTACACCGGGCTACTACAGGTAGTTAGCCAGCTTAAGTGATGAGTTACTTGGCCATACACCTGTCACCTCACAGGGTCGTCGTTGTGTTAGGGGCGCCGGTGGTAGAAGCTGTACCGCTCTTACCTCGCAAGCGAGATTTCACAGGTTCGATTCCCGGGCCGGTGGAAAAGTTTTTTGGACATACTTCCTAGCCCCAGTAAAGCAGTAAAGTAGGTACCTGTTGTAAATCGAAAGTTGCGAATTCTTATTCAGGGAAAGTTGTTGGGGCTTCTAATAACTTGATGACAAAAACGATTGACTCTTCAGGCTTCTACGCCCTTGACCCTTCAGGCTTCTACGCCCTTAACTCATGAGACATAAAGGTAAGCATGAACTTAGCATGCTTCCCTGTTGGGCGCTGTAAACGCTCCTGCGCCTTACCGTACACGGGATGTCGTTGTGTTAGTTGCAGATTTTACCGCCTAAACACACTCACGCTTAGTGGCATCAGTGCACGAGATGTAACCATTATATTTAACAAGCTATCCGTAAAAAAATAGATATATAATTGTTATGTATTCTTGCTATTGCGAGGATACATAAGAGTTGTAAAGGTCGGGTCTTTAATCACCAAACACAAAGTCTTTCTCACAATAAACGTGGACAATGTTGATGTTATAACGTATTACTGCTCGGCAATAACTAAGGTCTTTAAGCATTTATTATAGGTTAGCAACACAGGAGACCAACGAATTAAAGTTATTTCTCTCGGGGAATGTCAACAATATTTGTATTAAAAATAATATTCTTTTCTCCCAAAACTTAGAATAAAAACGTAAGATTTACAGCAGCCGCTCTTAAGGCCACACATGAAAAGTTCTTCTATACATAAATTTTGTTTCTGTTGTTTGTATACTCCCGTGTTGTCCTACGTCTGGCAGCAACTGGAGATCAGGACATGTAAGTCGGGAAAAAGCTTGTGTAATAACAGTCTCTGAAAGTTGAAATACTTCAGTGAAACAAAAGACGAACAAATATAAACGTACAGCAACGTAAAGTTGTTTATTTTTTATATTGTTTTTATTTTCCTTCTGTTCACTATGATTCATTACACAGTTGAAGTATATAACTCTTAGGTACAGTTCAGCCCTCTCCGATTTATTCTTATATAAATGAGGAGAATTTAATATCTTTTGATTCTTGTTTTATTCATCAGATTATTCTCAGTTGGAATTTGGACTTTTTTTTTAGGGAGGGGGGGCTGATTTGTGTTCTCGAAGTGTTTGGCCTCATTCTCTGTGACCTTGATGATTATTACGTCTACCAAGACAAACAATTCCCTCTGTTGTGACCCAGTACTGATCCCTGCCCTGCCCTGCCCTCCCCTCCTCTCCCCTCCGTCATGGTTCACATAATGTTTTCTTTACTTCAATATTCTAGTTACTAAATTTATAGTCACTTACGCATATCCGAGATGTTTGCAAGCCGCCACGACAATATGTGGAATAAATGCAATACAACGCTTGTATGGTGTGTTGTGAGTGTGTTAACTTTCGGTGGTCTGAGCCAGAGTGCAGAAATTTTGTGTTTGTTTCCTGGAGCAGCAATAACCTGAGTTGGCCAGTGAAAACTGTTGAAATTTTCATGACGACCAAAAGAAGAAAAGTACAGGTTATTTTTGTAATCTGTACGACCCCCACAACCAGGTATATTTATATTGTCAACTCTTGTTGTATCACTGCTCAATTATCATCCTCGCTTTACTGTTATCATCATCTGTTTTATTTATATCATGATGTTCAATTGTTTCTTTTATCCTCGACTTATTTTAATACAGATGGAAAATTCTGCCTGAAGCTAAGTTTATGGTGCGAGTTTTGGGACCAGGAGCTGTGTTGGATACCAGGACGATGACGAGTGCCAGAACAGCAGCCCTTGGTGTCTTATTTATTATTATTATTATTATTATTATTATTATTATTATTATTATTATTATTATTAGTGTATGTCTTATATATTACACTGAAACTGACTACCGCCAGACATACAAGCGAGGAAGGAGGATAAACATTTAGTGGAGAACAACCACATGTTAACATTATAACCTTGGCGCTTACTGATCTCACCCACAGTGCAGCTGGGGAAAGGAAGGTAGCAGCTGGAGCAGAGAAGGAAGCAGCTGGAGCAGGGAGGGAAGCAGCTGGGGCAGGGAGGGAAGCAGCTGGAGGAGGGAGGGAAGCAGCTGGAGCAGGGAGGGAAGCATCTCAGGGGGAAACCAGAGGGATACAAAGTACAGGAACCTGAGCCACGAGTATTGTTTTGACCCAATAGTGGTAGAGACAGAGGGAGCCTGGAGCACCAAGGTCCACCGGAGACTCCAGATCATAGAGTTACTTGTCCCAGCGTCTCAGCATAGTAGTCTAGAGTGACTATATATATGTAGCCCCACTATACTGGATGAAGTTGGGCAATAGCAGAGTTAAATATAAAACAATGAAAACAACAAAGGTGGCGATGGTGTAGTTACTATCGTGTTACAATTTGTCTATTGCTGATATTGTGAGGCAAAACAGAGAGAATTTAATCTTGTAGATAAAGCGAGTCTGATCTAACGATTAGAGTCGCTATGAGGTACATATACTGCAGCAGGACCAGGGAGGGACAGTAGGTATGAGGTACATATACTGCAGCAGGACCAGGGAAGGAGAGTAGCTATGGGGTAAATATTCTGCAGCAGGACCAGGGAGGGAGAGTAGCTATGGGGTACATATACTGCAGCAGGACCAGGGAGGGAGAGTAGCTATGGGATACATATACTGCAGCAGGACCAGGTAGGGAGAGTAGCTATGGGGTACATATACTGCAGCAGGACCAGGGAGGGAGAGTAGCTACTGGGGTACATATACTGCAGCAGGGCCAGGGAGGGAGAGTAGCTATGGGGTACATATACTGCAGCAGGACCAGGGAGGGAGAGTAGCTATGGGGTGAATATATTGCAGCAGGACCTGGGAGGGAGATTAGCTATGGGGTACATATACTGCAGAAGGACCAGGGAGGGAGAATAGCTATGAGGTACATATACTGCAGCAGGACCAGGGAGGGAGAGTAGCTATGCACTGCAGGACCAGGGAGGGAGAGAGTGCAGCAGGCTATGAGGTACATATACTGCAGCAGGACCAGGGCGGGAGAGTAGCTACGGGGTACACATACTGCAGCAGGACCAGGGAGGGAGAGTAGCTATGGGGCACATATACTGCAGCAGGACCAGGAGGGAGAGTACCTGGTGGGGTGGCTATACTACAGTATAACCACAGGAGGAGAGAACTATGGGGTACATATACTGCAGCAGGACCAGGGAGGGAGAGTAGCTACGGGGTACATATACTGCAGCAGGACCAGGGAGGGACAGTAGCTATGGGGTACATATACTGCAGCAGGACCAGGGAGGGACAGTAGCTATGGGGTACATATACTGCAGCAGGACCAGGGCGGGAGAGTAACTATGGGGTACATATACTGCAGCAGGACCAGGGAGGGACAGTAGCTATGGGGTACATATACTGCAGCAGGACCAGGGAGGGACAGTAACTATGGGGTACATATACTGCAGCAGGACCAGGGAGGGAGAGTAACTATGGGGTACATATACTGCAGCAGGACCAGGGAGGGAGAGTAGCTATGGGGTACACACATACTCGCAGCAGGACCAGGAGGAGAGTAGCCATGGGCAATACATACCTGCAGCAGGACCAGGAGGGAGAGTACCCAGGGTACATATACTGCAGCAGGATCCAGGAGGAGAGAACTATGGGGTACATATACAGCAGCAGGACCAGGGAGGACAGTAGCCATGTGGGGCAATATACTGCAGCAGGACCAGGAGGGACAGTAGCTATGGGGTACATATACTGCAGCAGGACCAGGAGGGACAGTGGCTGGTGGCATATACTGCAGCAGGACCAGAGGGAGAGTAACCAGGAGCACACATACCGTGTCTGAATCGTAGGGAGAGTAGCTATGGGTACATATACTGCAGCAGGACCAGGGAGGGAGAATAGCTATGGGGTACATATACTGCAGCAGGACCAGGGAGGGAGAGTAGCTATGGGGTACATATACTGCAGCAGGACCAGGGAGGGACAGTAGCTATGGGGTACATATACTGCAGCAGGACCAGGGAGGGAGAAGATCACATGATTATCAAACAACTTTTATAAAATTATAATTAAACATAAAAAACAGAATATGAACAAAAACTATGATAATATAATACTTTCAGAAAAATATTGTTAATATTCACAGGAAAACTAGATGAAAAAAATATTTAAAAAATGGTACAAACTCATAACGTCACCCTTTCCTTCAGCGGATAATTTATGACGTCAACTTGGCGAGAAAATGAGGGAAGGATGTGACAGCCACCGAGGACCTGCCCTTAAAGACGACTGCAAAATGTCTCAGAGTAACACACAGCTCTTACTTACTATTCAATTTAATTTTTACCCGTAAGTTACCTGAAGATAATAATAAATTTAGAAGTATGAGGAAGAAGAAAAGAGGATTTAGGTAAGAGATATGAGCCAGCGAGTCACTGAGGCCAACTAGAGTGAGGCGGTCACTAGTGTCCCCCGAGGCCGCCACTAAGTCCCCGCCTCTCTCTAATTCACGGATCTGACTCACAACACTTGGCTGTATCCTCCCGCCAGAGTTCAGGTGATAAGTCATGCCAGGGGCTAACAGTGAGTCGAGCAAAGCCAACTACTTCCTTCTGATTATGTGAACACGCACCCACACACTCAACACTCTCTCTTGTTCTTAACACAACGAATTATATTACTGACCATCATTACCCGCCAAAAGTGTATCACTAATTGGGCTGTAAGTAGAGTTTGATTTGTGTAAATCTGTAAGTTTCCAGAACAAAGATTGTACACTGTAGGTGCAGGACAGTGGTGGGTCTCGAGACTACTGTAGATGCAGGTCAGTGGTGGGTCTCGAGATTACTGTAGGTGCAGGTCAGTGGTGGGTCTCGAGGCTACTCTAGGTGCATGTCAGTGATGGCTCTCGAGGCTACTGTAGGTGCTGGTCAGTGTTGGGTCTCGAGGCTACTGTAGGTGCAGGTCAGTGGTGGGTCACGAGGCTACTGTAGGTGCAGGTTAGTGGTGGGTCTCGAGGCTACTGTAGGTGCAGGTCAGTGGTGGGTCCCGAGGCTACTGTAGGTGCAGGTCAGTGGTGGGTCTTGAGGCTACTGTAGGTGCAGGTCAGTGGTGGGTTACTGTAGGTGTAG
>NW_024740067.1:0-20332 GCF_018991925.1 Homarus americanus | reverse complement strand
CGCCCGCCGCGATCCGCTCCGAGGACATTATCAGGTGGGGAGTTTGACCGGGGCGGTACATCTGTCAAATGATAACGCAGGTGTCCTAAGGCCAGCTCAGCGTGGACAGAAACCTCGCGTAGAGCAAAAGGGCAAATGCTGGCTTGATCCTGATTTTCAGTACGAATACGGACTGCGAAAGCAAGGCCTATCGATCCTTTTGACTTTAGGAGTTTTAAGCAAGAGGTGTCAGAAAAGTTACCACAGGGATAACTGGCTTGTGGCGGCCAAGCGTTCATAGCGACGTCGCTTTTTGATCCTTCGATGTCAGCTCTTCCTATCATTGTGAAGCAGAATTCACCAAGCGTTGGATTGTTCACCCACTAACAGGGAACGTGAGCTGGGTTTAGACCGTCGTGAGACAGGTTAGTTTTACCCTACTGTTAAAATGAGGTCGTTGCGATAGTAGTCCTGCTCAGTACGAGGTGAACGGCAGGTCCGGACATATGGTTCCGTTCTTTACCGGACGCCAAGGAGTGAGGCTACGTCTGGATTATGCCTGGAAAGCCTCTAAGGCAGCATCCGCCAGAGAAGCAACGATAATGCGTATCGCCCATTTGGGACGGTCAAAGATATTATGAGGACTTCATGGCGCTTGTTGCACCAAGCGGAGAATGGACCCATGTAAGGGGAACCTGGGGAGTCGTCGATCAGTGCCGGCCTCTCTGTCCCAAATGCGGATCACCCGAATGCTGGATGTAAAATGTAATCAATCGTTCGTAGACGACTGATGTACCGGCCAGGGTGTTGTAGATGGCAGAGCAGCATCCCACTGCGATCCATTAAGACTTCTCCTACCAGGCCGAGGTTTCGTCAGCCCCGATGGCGAAATCCTCCATTACAGCAGCGGCAGCAGGTTCAGCGGCCTGCTCCATTATGCTAGTGTCTGTTTAACCTAACCCGGGTTAAAGTGTATTGGTGTCCTGAAGTTTTATAGAGGCTTGCTGCCTACAAGAGACAAACAAATAATCCAACAACCTCTCCTTGCGGTAGTAGAGAGTGTGTTGGTGTCCTGAAGTTTTATAGACAAACAAATAATCCAACAACCTCTTCTTGGTAGTAGAAGAGTGTATTGGTGTCCTAAAGTTTTAGCGAGGCTTGCCAGCCTGAGTAAGACAAAGAAATAATCCAGACAGCCACTACTACCTAACCTAACCGTGGTGCAGTCCACACCGCTGGAGGTTTCGTCACGCCCCCCGATGGCGAAATCCTCCGTTACAGTGTCTGTTTAACCTAACCTTAGTACAGAGTCTATTGGTGTCCACAATTTTATAGAGGCTAAGTCAATAAGAGACAGAAAGAAATAATCCAAGCAGCCAACCTTGGTGTAAAGTCTATTGGCGGCCTAAATTTTATAGAGATATACAGGCAGCCACCACCACTACTTTCGCCGGAGGTTTCGTCACGCTCCCCGATGGCGAAATCCTCCATTACAGCAAAAGTGTCTGTTTAACCTAACCTTAGTACAAAGTCTATTGGTGTCCTCAATTTTATAGAGGTTAGCCACTCGAAGTCAATAAGAGACAAAGAAATAATCCAAGCAGCCACCACTATCTAGCCTGACCGTGGTAAATTCTAACGGGGGACCTTAAATTTTATAGAATAATAATAATACAGGCAACTAACCAACCACTACCGGGCCGCCTAACCTAACCACTACTTTCGCCGGAGGTTTCGTCACGCTCCCCGATGGCGAAATCCTCCATTACAGCAAAAGTGTCTGTTTAACCTAACCTTAGTACAAAGTCTATTGGTGTCCTCAATTTTATAGAGGTTAGCCACCCGAAGTCAATAAGAGACAAAGAAATAATCCAAGCAGCCTAAACTGTTTAGCCTGACCGTAGTAAAGTCTAACGGGGGACCTTAAATTTTATAGAATAATAATAATACAGGCAACTAACCAACCACTACCGGGCCGCCTAACCTAACCACTACTTTCGCCGGAGGTTTCGTCACGCTCCCCGATGGCGAAATCCTCCATTACAGCAAAAGTGTCTGTTTAACCTAACCTTAGTACAAGGTCTATTGGTGTCCTCAATTTTATAGAGGTTAGCCACCCGAAGTCAATAAGAGACAAAGAAATAATCCAAGCAGCCTAAACTGTTTAGCCTGACCGTGGTAAAGTCTAACGGGGACCTTAAATTTTATATAATAATAATAATAATACAGGCAACTACCTAACCACTACCGGGCCGCCTAACCTAACCACTACTTTCGCCGGAGGTTTCGTCACGCTCCCCGATGGCGAAATCCTCCATTACAGCAAAAGTGTCTGTTTAACCTAACCTTAGTACAAAGTCTATTGGTGTCCTCAATTTTATAGAGGTTAGCCACCCGAAGTCAATAAGAGACAAGGAAATAATCCAAGCAGCCTAAACTGTTTAGCCTGACCGTGGTAAAGTCTAACGGGGGACCTTAAATTTTATATAATAATAATAATACAGGCAACTAACCAACCACTACTGGGCCGCCTAACCTAACTAACCATCATGCCAAGCCGGAGGTTTCGGCCACGCCCCCGATGGCGAAATCCTCCATTGCAAAAGTGTCTGTTTAACCTAACCTAGTACAAAGTCTATTGGTGTCCTCAATTTTAGAGAGGTTACCACCCGAAGCCAATAAGAGACAAAGAAATAATCCACAGCCACCACTATCTAGCCTAAACTGTTTAGCCTGGACGACGAGAGAGTTTTTTTAATAAATCTGGTGATATGGAACCACACACAACCCCTTAACCTGGGATAATGCAATCAAATGGATAATTGCTAACTATTCTCAGAGATACGCAATCAAATGGTTGAAAGTTATGGTAAATTGCGCCCCGACCCCCCGGTGTTAGATACTGCATTTGGTCATGATGAATTGTTTATTAGACTATAAGAAATCCCCTTCTTCTTGTATTGGTAAGGAGTTTGCTTTAACTTAGTATGCTAGCCTAAGTGTAAAATAGACACGAGCTGCGAAGACCTGATTCTTTTTGCTGCATGTTTGAGTCTGCAACTTGTTGTGATAAGACACTCAATCCTAGTGATTGTACCTACTAACATAGTGACGGTGTAATTACTGGGAAATTCCAACTTTTGGAAAAAAAAAAACAAATATTTGGCTCACCCAAATTTTGACTACTACCCGTGCGTCTACGTCCTGGATTGGCTAATCAGTGGTGCTCCACGGTGGCGTGATACATGCACGTTTACTGCGGTGCTCTGATTGGCTGACCGAACGTGGCGTGGTAGGGAGACTGTCTCTACTCTCTAAGTCCTCTTCTTTTTCTTCTTTCATCCCCTCATGCACTCTGTTCCTAGAACGGGAGGCGGGACTTAGCGATACGGTCGATCCGTCAAGGGAACCTGTGATAGTGCAGGGCACCCCTTGTCCGGGGGTCACCGGTAGGTGGCAACATATATAGACACAACTTATAGTCACAGGTAACCTGGGCGCAGAACTCTACGAGTCTGACGCCCATCCAAGAGGGGGGGGGGGGCGGGTGGAGTCACTGCTCCCAGGCAGGAGCCCTGGGTTATAGGTAGGATTAGGATGTAATCAAGAAGATGACAACTAGCATTAGAATAAAAAATAGAGATAAGGGACACTC
Source organism: Homarus americanus (assembly GCF_018991925.1). Lineage (NCBI taxonomy): Eukaryota > Metazoa > Arthropoda > Malacostraca > Decapoda > Nephropidae > Homarus > Homarus americanus. The sequence goes on along the minus strand of NW_024740067.1, from coordinate 16,698 downwards.
TATTGGAAGGGGAAAAGTGGCAGAAATCACTTACAACAAACTGCAAGTCCCACTAACTAGAATATTCAGCACCAATGAAGGTTTTAAAGTAATCTGTAAAGATGACTTTGATTCAGATAAAATCCTTTCAAAAGAAGCAAGAGATATATTTTACAATGAAGGCCTTATTGTTGTCATGCCACCAGAACAAAAAGCAAAAAGATCAGTTTTTGTTCGTCAAGTCGATCAAGAGATCGGGAGGAAGACCTGAAAGAAGAACTGGAACGCCAAAATAGGTGGATGAAGATTGAAGAAGTCATTAAGATAAAGGACTATACTCATGTTTGAAGAAGTGTCAATGGCTGAGAAAGTTTTACAACAGGGCTTTCTAATATTCAACATGTCAGTCACACCACATCAAATAAAGAAGGAGACATTCATCAGTCTGCAAACTTGCTTCTCCTGCTACAAATATGAAGAACACACAACGAGAGACTGTCCGGAAAAAGAAAAAAAGTACTGCTCAGATTGTGCAGGCGACGACCATACCTACACTGAATGTAAGAATACACATGTTGGCTGTCTCAACTGTAAGAGAAACGGGAATGTATACATAGACAGCAGGACGTTAGCAATGGTGCCCAATAAAAAACACATGATAAAGTACAAGAAACAAGGAAAAGGAACAAGACAAGAAGGATATGACATACGTCGAAATAGCAAAGAGAGCGGTCCAAGAGGCTCATAGACCAGAACTACAGTATTAAACCTAAGGAGCCAATACATGATAAGGTAATGATTAGTATGATCCATGCATATTTGCACAATATCATTGCACCCGGATCATACAATGAGGAATTAAGGAAAATGTTTAAATTGAATAACCTACCAGAGATGATATTTCCAGAGAATCCACAATCCGAAAAACTATTTCAGACAACATATGCAAGCGAACTGAGAGAAAGACTACATCAAGACGAACAAAGGTTTGAGCAAGGAGCAACAGCTGATACACAAGGAACACAAGCGACTGATAGAGATCCCAGACAAATGACTAGAAGTGACAAAGAGAAGATAGAAATAACAAAAGGACAGACAAAGGAGTAGGAGGAGAGAAGATAAGATGGAAACTGATCACAATATACAACCTGAATCTGCTGAAGAAATTGGATTAAAAGTTATCACTACAACAAAACATGGAATCCCAACATCGAGACCAACAGGAGGGACAATAGTAAAAAACTGTGAAGGAGGGATATACAAGTGGACATATCAAGAAAAATCCCTAAGTGAAGATTATGTCTGGTCACTAATTACTACGGACAAACTAAAGATTACGGCCAAAGACTTTAAAATAGTAGACCCGTCAGAGTATAGAAGAGTCAGAAGCGGGAAACAGGATGATAGGTCTCCACTCCAACTGACTGCCACAATCCAAGTATAAGAAATAATGGACAATAGACAAACAGTAAGAACTTTAAGAATAATACAACACAACGTAAGAAACTGGAAGACCGAGAGAATTAACCTAAGTAATATATATCGCGAAATTGACCCTGACATTATACTAATAAACAGTCACGGTGAGACAGAAAAAAACAACATAAAACTCTTTAACTATTATGTAAACCAAAGAAATAAATCGGGCGAGAAAAATGACGGAGAAGGATAGCGGTTAAAAGAAACTTAAAATTTAAACTAATTGATGACTCTTGAGGATGAATTTCTAGCACAAAATTAAATACAACCCAAGGAGACGTAATTATTGCTACCATTACCTATAGAAGACCTATTAAAATTCACATAATAGTCATCCGATGTACATCTTAGGAGACCTTTAACGCCAGACATAGGATTTCTGATATCACAAATAATAACGTCGGGAAACGTCTAATCAATTAATAAATTTAGGGAAAATCAATCATCTCGGTCCTAACTTTCCAACCTGGAGAAATCACAATACACAATCGACACCAGACAAAATTTTTACCAACAACAAAGCCTTTTTCAATTACCATATAATACAGGGACCTCTTACAGGCAGTGACCATCTGCCAATTATACTAACACTGTCAACAAGCCCCATACAGATACCAATAAAAAAGAGACTGAAAATGAGTAAAACAGACTGGGACAGCTTCAAAGACGACTTAAGTAATCACCACTCGATTAACCTACAAGGAAAAACAACAGAAGATATAGACTCAGAAATGGACAGACTGCACCAGCAATAAAAAACATCTATAACCAAACACACTCCTACTAACACCCTTTAGAACATTACCCAAACAACAGACTACCAGAAGAAGTTAAATTAATCCAGACCTATTACAATGAAATAAACAGGTATATGGAAAGACACGGCAGTAAATAGATGGCTATTATTACGAGTTGGGGATTTAGGAATATAGTTATACGTCTACCCAGATCCCAACAGGCAACAAACAATAAAAAACAAAGACAATCGGACTATAAAAGGTAGACAAAGGATGCGAGTTTTCGTTGTATATAATAGGAGTACCATAAATCCCTTTAACAAAAATATTCCAGCTTATAAATTACCCTTAACCAAACTTAACTCTAAACATTAACAGTATATACATATTAATAAACATAAACAATCTCGAAGCAAGGGATGGAAATTAATACAAGAGATACTAGTACTTAAGTGAGGAGCTGAGATACTGGACGAGTAAGGCTGAGTATTGTAGAAGACGGTAGGTAGTCACTGCACGTACGTAGGTTTAGAGGATAGATGATCCTGTGGTCACTTCCCAGAGCCAAGTGCTCTCTCCTCGAATTGGAGGTGACGCAACAACCAGGATAGGGAGAAGGAAACCTCGGAGTGGTAACTAAGACGAGTCATACTGTGTCTCTGTCCCTAGATGGCGTTGCTCGTGGTGCTGGGTAGGTAGATCAGGACAATAGATGAGTGTGCTTCGTAGTGCTGGGTGGAGGGTTCGTAACACTATATACTTATTACTAGATAGCACTACAGATAAAATTAAGAGACGCATGTAAGGAAGCAAACAATAAAAAAAATGGAATGATATTATAATGGCGGCTGACATGACTAAAGACACAAAAACATTTTTGACTTCCATAAACAAGATGAGGGGGCACAACAAGCAAAAAACACCATACATTAAAGACCAAAATGGAACAAAATTGCACGAGGAAAATGAACAAGAGTCAGCATTCAAAAGGGAATGGGTAAAAGTTTTTAAAATATCAGATGAGGAAAATGAAGATTTTGATAGTGAACACGAATACATAGAATCACCCCAAGGCAATATATAGACTATAACTTATTACCTAATAATCAAATAATAACCATGGGAGAAATGATGCACTGTCTGAGGAAATTTAAGGAAAAAGCCCCTGGGCTCACAGGTATTACACGAAATATGATCATGAATCACCTGGAAAATTTTTAAATACACTATTAAACATTTATAACGCATGCTTAATAACTGGTTACTTTCTTCCAGACAAACTAAAAATATGCTAAATGATATTTATTCCAAGAGGGTAAGGACAATAAGGAAATATTAAACTACAGGCCAATATCTTTATTAGAAAATTACCGGGAAACTATTAAAAATATTAAATTCAAGACTTATAGCCTTTTTAACACAACATGGGAAAACTAACAAAAGACAACAATGATTTATGCCCAATAGAAATACCCTAACTGCAATAGCTATAATAACGGAAATAATTGCAATAGAAAAAAGCAAGGGTAACCAGATCAATATAATTTTAAGGGATGTTTCTAAGGCTTTTGATAAAGTTGGGCATTTAGGCTTGAAATATAAAATATTAAAACTGGGACTTAACGAATACATGCTAAGAATATTGTGTAACTATTTAGATGATAGGAGAGCACAAATTCAAATTGGAAACTTTTTAGGAACTATGTTTAATCTTGAGAGTGGAGTACCTCAAGGAGGATGCCTTTTTCCAACACTATATACAATTTATACTTCAGACACACCTCAACCTACCCCCTTAGTGAATATACCGTTTGCTGATGATATTACTCAAATAGTATCATACCCAGGAAAATCAACCCAATTTATGGCACTCTACACGGTAAGAGCGATAAAAAATATAAATGATTTTGAGAAAAATGGAAAATCAGGACAAATAAGAACAAATTCAAGATAATACCAAGAGCCAAGATCAAAACAAGTCCAGTAATAGTCGACCAGGAACTATACCCATACGACACTGAAGGCAGGATGCTTGGACTAAAACTAACAAAAAGAGGATATATAACATACTTAAAAGATAAAGAACGACAGGCAAGAATAAGATTATCAAAAATAAAACGCTTTAAGAACCTTAGCATTAATAACAAAAGAAAGATTTATATTGCCCTTGTCAAATCAATTATGGACTACCTACCCATCCCATTGAACAATTCTTAGTAAAACGTGCATTAAAAAAAGGTTACAAACAGTACAAAAATATAGCCCCAGATTTATATATATAACATAAAATACAGACCACATCAATAATGAACAGCTACACAAGAGCAAACCTCTTAGCAATCAATGTAGATATACACAACAAAGCTGTAAATATTTGGAAAAAGTGACTGAACTTAACACAGAAACATATCAAAATCCGAAAATAATATAGACAGGAAGAAGTAATTGAACCACCTCCCGCTCTAATATACATTTCTACATAAAACATTACTTAGAGGAATAAAGATGAGAGGACCAACCAGCCGCCCACTAAGAACCTGGGCATACAGTGTACCTTTAGACTAACACAAGTTGTGTTAGTCTAAAGGTACACAACTAACACTTAACTAACACCTTAGCAAAAAAAAAATTTGAATACCCTCCCCGTTACACAAGGACCTGGGCGGGCTCACTAACTCCAACAATAAATAAAAATAATAATAATAAGCAGCATTATATAAATAAACCAATATTAATACAAAGGTCTGACGACCCAAAGGAGCAGAACAAAGATAAAACACCAATAGGAAAGATGAAGCGATTTGGTTGAGCCCAGATTCTTTCTACTCCTACTGTATTTCAGTTTCACCACTTTTCCTTCAACCCCTAATAATCTTCTTCACCCTGCCCAAAGACTTCAGATCGCATCGTGTAGTTAGGTGTGTTGCGGAGTTCAAGAAGACCCCGGTCGAAGGCCTCGCAGTCAATATTCCCAGAAGGGGCCACCTTAAGGATGAGGTGCTTCAGGGATTTGACAGCAGCCTCAGCGTGGCCGTTGGACTGCGGGTAATGGGGCGATGACAACACATGCCGGACTCCCCATCGGTCGAGGAACACAGCAAAGTTCCGGCTTGTGAACTGAGGCCCTCCGTCGGTTCGCAGGCGCACAGGAACGCCCACGTCACGGAAGTAGTGGCGGAACTTGCTGATGGTGGCGGCAGACGTCGTGTCATTACCGCACTTGATGACAACCGGCCAACCAGAGAGACGGTCGATGATAACAAGGAAGGACTTTCCTGACACAATGAAAAAGTCGGCTGACACAGACTCAAAGGGGCGGGTGGGGTTGTCGTCACTCATGAAGGGTTCCTGCTGCTGGCTGGGTTGTAATACTTGGCAGGGCTCACACGCACGGACAACATTGGAGATGTCGGAGTTGATGCCGGGCCAGAACACAGTCTGTCGTGCACGTCGTTTGGTGGCCTCAGCTCCACGGTGACTGTCGTGGAGGCGAGCCAAGGCGTGGGGACGTGATGCAGCAGGGACAACTACACGTGCTCCGGACAGAACAAGGTCTCCGTTGCAGTAGAGTTCATCGCGGAGTTTCCAATACGGGAGCAGGGTGTTGTGAAGATCGTAGCGGTTGCTAGGAAATCCATTCCTCACACACTCGACAAGTCGAACGTAGGAAGGGTCATCTCGGGCCGCTGTTCGAAGGTCCTCCATTGCCTTGTCGTCATCTGGTGACAGGTCCGAACGAAGGGATTGGACGGCATGGAGAGTGACCACAGTCCTGACGGAAAGAGCGAGGTCGGCGTCGAGCACATGGTCTTCTGGAGTAGGGCGGCTGACAGGAGAGCGGGATAAGGCATCAGGGATGCAGAGCTCCTTACCAGCACGCCACACTGCTGTGAAGATGTACGCCGAGAGCTTCTCTTTCAGACGCTGGAGGCGAGGGTTCTCAACGGCGTCCAGCGTGTAGTGGTTGAGGATCGGGACAAGCGGGCGATGGTCGGTCACTAGGTGAAAGTGTTGCAGGCCTATGAGGTAAAACCTGCACTTGGACATCGCCCAAACCACAGCCAACAGCTCCAACTCAATAGTGGCGTAGCGCGTCTCAGTGTCAAAGAGGAAACGCGAGCCACACTGGACGAGCTGGAACTGCCCTCCACCATGATCCTGCAGTAGGGCGTATCCCACGCCATACAAGCGTGAGGCATCTGTCTGCAGAACTGTCGGCAAGGCTGGGTCAAACGTGGCGAGGACAGGTGGACTAGACAGGGCCTGTTTCACTTGCTGGAAGGCCTTGTCGTGGTCGGGGGTCCACAGGAATGTCCTCTTGGGGCTCATCAGGGGGCGAAGTGGTTGGGCAGCTGCGGAGAAGTCCGGCGAAAACTCTGCTAACTGGTTGACGAGACCGATGAAGGACCTCAAGTCGGTGAGGTTAGCAGGGGTGGGAAAATCCGTGATGGCGCGGACCTTTTCCGGGTCAGCTGCGATACCATTCCCTGAGAGGGTGTACCCACAAAAATCAACTGAAGAGCTGGCCAGAACAAACTTGTCGGCATTTAGGGTGATGCCGTGCTTCCGGCACCTGTTGAGTACCTCGTAGATACGGCAGAGGTGATCCATGTAATCCTCATCGTATACGAGTATGTCGTCGACCACTTTCACACAGTTCGCCAAACCTTGTAGAGCCATATCACCTCGAAGACAGAAAGCGTCTCCTGTAGCGGCGAATCCCATGGGGCCACGGCAATAACTGTAACGTCCATGCGGGGTGATGAAAGTTGTGAGTGGTCGGTCTTCTTCGGCAAGCTCTATCTGCCAGTATCCACACAGGGCGTCCATCGTCGTGAAGAAGCGCGCCTTCGGGTTCACACTGCATATAGCTGCAAAGGGCGTGGGAGAAGGGTGCGCAGGACGAGACACCTGGCTGTTGAGCTTGGAGAGGTCAGTGGTGATCCGAACACCACCTTTAGGTTTTAAGCATTTGATTACCATAGGGCATTGCACCGCGGAGACGGGTCATCGCCGTAAGGCTGGTGCACACCCCTTGGGCTTCGCGTCGTCCCTCAGGTGGATCCTCATGGGGGGACCTACCATCTTCTTGAGAGGCTTGGATTCCAGAGCGGACTTGGTCGCCAGAACGTCGCTGAATTCCTTCAGGAAGTACTTCCGAGCATCCGAAGGAGAGGTGTCACTGGCAAGAGGCAGGGGTAGGGCGGCAGCAGGGTCGTTGCTGCTCCCTTTTTGCACCCTGTTGGCGTGTTTTACCTCGAGAATAGGTTTGGGGAAGCCCTGGGAGATGATGGCCAACTCTTGACAATGTCTGTAGGACAGCAAAGGAGTCGGGACACCATTATGCACATCAATCCAGGCTTGACACGACCTGTTGCCAAAGGTGACTTGTGCTTGGAGTGAACCTAGGGCTGGGGCCATCTGTGAACCATCTGCCGTGACGCAGAGGTCCTTGGGAGGCGGTCCTAGATCGCTTGGAGAGAGCCCCAAGCATTGCAAATGCTGGGGACCGATGACTGTAGCATCAACGCCGGTGTCAGGCAACATCTGAAGACGGGATGACACACTGCCATAGGTCACGATGACACTGATGTACTGGGGAACTTTGGTCCTGGGATGCGAGGAGTACACATTCCTAATATGGCTCGAGCGTTGTCCAGGGTCGTCATGCTTCTGATTGGAAGACTGTGGGCGGCCCTCTCTGGTGGAAGGGAGCTGAAGCTTCCGCCGACGCTGTCCCTTGGGTTTGTTGGAAGGGCAACACTTGTCATAGTGGCCCAGACGACCGCACACATTGCACTGGACGCGTTTGGCTGGGCACCGTACTGTGAGTGACCAGTGGCCCTTATGGTCACAACTGTTGCAGGTAGACTCAGCAGCTGGACACACCTGTGTTCCGTGCTGCTTACCACAGTTGTTACAAAATGAGCCGGGCGTGGACGTGGTGGGCGAAGGCGTAGGAGCAGACTTCTTGTCCTTCTTGTACTGGGACACAGCGCATACAGCTGTAGGGGGAGCTCGGATGGCAGAGGTGGCACACCTGGCAGCCTCATAGGAGCGACATATCGTCAACACATCCTTGAGAGAAGAGGAAGAGTCGAGGGAGGTGAGGCGTTGGACAAGCTCCTCGTCCTTAACACCCATCAGGATCACCTGCTTCAACTGGGTCTCCTCGCACTGCTGGTGGTGGCCTAGGCATATATCTACCTCTTCCGAGGCTCTCTTGAGTCGTACATAAAAGGCGTCAAAAGTCTCACCCTCCATCTGTCTGCAGCTAAACAATTCCCTCCTGCGCAGAGCTTCATTCTGCTGTCCTTTGATGTGCCGTTGTAGAATGTCCAGTACCTCCTCTACAGACAACGAAGAGGCCGGAGGTACCTGCAACGTATGTTCTAAGACACGCTGAATTTCCAAGGACAGGCACATATGCAGCTGGATGAGTTGTTTAGGCTGTGACAAACTCTGGAGATCCACCATTGTAGCATAATCAGTCCACCGTCGCCGCCATTCACGAAAAGTCTGGAAATTCACATCAGGCTTCAAGATGGGCGGTGTACGAGCAGCTGCTTTAGGTGGGGCTGGGGGGCGTGAAGGAAGCATTGATGAGGTATCTGAACCATTCAGTACCGAGGCAGTGTTAGAGCCAGGGGCTTGGTTAACAGTGAGGCGAGATATCAAGGCTTCAAACCGTGCACTGTCTTCCAATCTCCGTTGGTGGTCTCTCTCTGCCTCTGCTTGCCTTCTGTGTTCATCCGCCACACGTCTGTTAGCTTCATCCTCGCGCCTTTCATCTCTCATAAACTCCATTAAAGCAATTATCTCTGGAGACAACGCTGAATATCGAGGTGAAGGGCTGCGCGATGTTGTGGTAGCTGGGGCGTCATGGTCAGCCTGGTCATCCATCTCTGCGGAGCTATCATCCGACTGACTCATCCGGACGCTGGCTCCACGGCTACGTAAGGCACGAGACATAACTACTTCATCTGTGTACTGTGTCTAAATCAGTGTTGACCGGTCAGCCCGTCGTATCAACAAGATCTCAGACAAAAATTAATTAAATACACAGATAAGTAGATTATATATATATAATATATACAAGGAAATCGCCGCGGTCAGTGAGTGTGTGTGCGGGGCGGGCGAGAGCGTCTCGCCATGAGGGGCCTCGAGCTGTGAGGGGGTGTGGAGACGATGATGAACGTCAGTTACCCTCTGGACATGGCGAGAGGAGGATGCGAAAAACTTTACTCCTTACAAATGCCCAGAACATGCCGTGTACCTTGGGAATCCTTTAGAACAAGGTCACACATTTATGGCACGAAACACACAATGCACTAAACACTGCACAGAAAATCACTGTCACTGACACTGCTCAAAGTTGCTAAATTCTTGGAGGAGTGGCGGCGGTTGTGAGTTGACGCAGCCTTTCACAAACTTTGCACTGTCACTCGTAATTATCCAGTAAAACTAGACACTGCGCCATGCTCGTGTTCTGGGTATTAAGTTCTATATACAGGAGCGAACACAAACACCTGTATAGTTTGTAGGTTCTATTTACTGGATAAAAGATATGTACACAAGGGGGGTAGCGCTCCTCACTCTGTCCGCTGGTCAACTGCTCTCTAGGCGACGTATGGGAAGTGATACATTAACAGCTTCCATATGTCGCCAGGCACATTAATTAGGCATGTGGGACATTGATAAATACATTGCCACACGCTACTAGCTAGGCTAAATAAATAATGTATATAAATGGAGCACATACATAAAATACATACATAATATAAATACAGCATACAGAATATACATACAATTAAGAAGCCCCAGATGTCGCCAGGCACATTTATCTAAGCGTGTGGTGACATGAAACAGGGGCATTGCCACACGCTACTGACTAGAGAAGTAATGTGTATATATAGAGTACATACATGGTATACATACAGCATAAAGGCGATATACATAGCCTTTTTCGTATCATTATGTCTAGTTTTGAGGAGTTGAAAGGTCAAGCGGTGGCCCTGGGTCTGACAGGTGCGGAGGTTGGTCGGTATGTGGTCCCCCAACAAACTGCGGTATGAGAGGAGCGCAACAAAGTGAGAGAGGAATGCAACAGAGAGAGAGAGAGAGAGACAGAGAGAGAGAGAGAGAGAGGAACACAACAGAGAGGGAGAGAGCGAGGAATGCAACAGACAGACAGAGAGAGAGAGAGAGAGAGAGTTCGAATTAGCTAAGTTTCAGGCAGAAAAGGACATAGAACTAGCTAGGATTAATGCTCAAAGTAGACCAGAATCCTCTGGCCCGATACAAGATAATCTTGTAAAACCTAGTTTGCCTGTTTATCGTGAAGGAGAAGACATCGCCTCTTACCTTGTTAGGTTTGAACGAGTAGCTGAGCTGCTTGGTGTGGACAAAGACAGCTATGCTGTAAGATTGGGTAGCCTACTGAGTGGTAAATCGGTACAGATTTATACGTCCCTCTCTGCCGACATCACTAGAGATTATTTTTTGTTGAAGCAAGTTCTCTTGCGAGGGTTTAACAAGACTTCTGATGGTTATCGTGTTGATTTCCGCAGAACAAAGATTAGAGCGGGGGAAACATATCAGCAATTTTCAATCCACCTGGGTCGTTTGCTTCAACAATGATTAGAGGCGTCAGAGGTTGAGGAAACTTTTGTCTCTCTCTTCAGTTTTTGTCTTCTCTACAGCCAGACTTGAGAATATTCATCAAGGAACATAGGCCAGCGACGCTAGGAGAAGCTGTAGAACTTGCTGACAACTGGGCATCCGCTCACAACGCCTACCACAAGTCTCCCACTCCTCCAGTGAAGAACACGAAGCCTCCATCCTCCGAGGAACCATTCACAGGAGTAGAGAGGAGTAGTTCACCGACCGTGTGGTGCCACAACTGCGGAGAAGAAGGGCACATTCGTTCTTGCTGTCCCAGGAATCCCTGCGCCTTCAAATCTACCGACATTCATCAGCCCAGCTACAAGGTCGGATTCTGTTTGGAAGACAGGAGCTGCCCCCGTTATTGTGTCAGCGGAACAATAAATGGGTCTTGGGCATCTACTGTCATCAGGGACACCGGTTGCTCGTGCATTATTGTCTCTGAGGAAGCCCTGCCTGATGCAGACGTCTCCAGCTGCTCGAAGGTTAGTGTCGCTGATTATATTTAGGTCGTGTTGACCAGTTCCCTGTTGTTAGGTGCTACCTGCGTTGCCCCTATTTCACTGGTTGGTCTAATGTGGTAAGAGCTCCCATTAAATTCGCTAGTGTTCTCATTGGTAATGCTCCCGGAGTTTGTGAACCTTTAAGAGTCTCCTCGCCACCAGCGCCAGTCTCCTCGCCACCTAACCACGCCGCTTCTCCACCTGCCGACGTCACATCGCCATCCTCACACGCCACCTCACCTCCAGCAAAGATCCAAGCTGTGGAGACACGGTCGGCGAAGGTGAAACGACTGCATCCCCTGGTTCTGCCGAAATTGTTGCCACTGACTGTGACGCCCAAGGAATTCTCCAAGCTTCAAGGCTCGTGTACCACTCTGACGCGGGTGAGGGATAAGGTGACTTCCCGGGAGGAGGATCAGGCTAGAGATGGGTCTGTTTACAAGTTTGTTTGTATTAATGGTCTGTTACATAGGTCTTGTGTGTCATCCAGGCAACCAGCCAACATAGGTTGGTTTTTACTGGTTGTCCCTGCTTATTGTCGTAGCAACATTCTCACTGTAGCTCACGAGAGCCCTCTAGCAGGACACTTTTCTCGTAGGAAGACTTATATGAAGGTTGCTGATCAGTTTTAGTGGCCAGGTATGAGAGCGGATATTAGAGCCTTTTGTAGGAGTTGTGATCAGTGCCAATTATGTCCGCCAAGGGTAGAGTCTGTCCAGTTCCACTTAAACCCTGACCCATCATTACAGAGCCATTTTCTCGGGTATCCATAGATTTTGTTGGACCGTTCTCACCCCCTTCCTCTAAGAAGCCTAAATTATATCCAGCTAATTTGATAAGGAAATATAATTGCAGGGCCCACATTAACTTTGCTCGTGTCCTTGACGACGTTCCCAAGCTGGATTCATTCGAGGCACTACTCTGCAAGAGCTCCTGTGAAGTTCAGGCGCCGGACTCTGATGATCTCAGTTGCCAGTTACCGATAACACGGGACGGGATAGAAGAATCCTCGACGACTGGCAATGGGCCCAAACTTAAACCTGGACTGAAGTGGATCCCACGTGCAGTTCCTTGATACGGCCTTACGATATTTGGATATCAAGTTACCACTTATTCTTTTTAATGTGATATCTATTCTTTATTTTGCTCTGTATATTTTACCATTTGTTGTAGGATTGTAATATGTTTTCTTGTACTAATCTTAAGTTTTAATCTACCTTACAGTAGATTTTTGTTGGGGGAGCTATGTAAGGGCTGTAACGAGCGAGATGGTTGTCCGCCGCTCGTTTGCGGCCCCACTAGGGGGGTAGACGGAGGTGAGAAGGTTGCTGGTGCTTCGTCACACATCAGACACTACCAAACCGTCAACACAGCTGTACTTGCACCCGGCTCATCGTTAAAATTCTGGTTGTGTGCTCATCTTAGGCTCGTGGGCTGATTCCCCAGACCTTCATTATTCGGCAGTCAACCTCCGGACATCTGCTCCAGCTACTACCACGGCTGCCACGGCATCGCCATTTCCTCCACTCCCTATCCACCGTTCGTGCCCTGGCGTCTCTCCTGTGTGGCAAGACATCGCTCACCAACGCCCACGTCAAGTGAGAAAGCTGCCCTGACCTTTCCCTGAGAGAGGACCACCAGACAAACGGAATGATTCCACCGCTGCCGCCATAGGAAATAGCCATTAATTGTTTGATTCCCGTAATTGTTTGGATTCCCTGTAATTGTTTGACTCCGTAATTGATGACTCTTTAAATGTTTGACTCATTAATTGTTTATTCTGTAATGTTTATTTGATATTTGTGTAGAGTGGTGTCAATTATTGTGATTATTTTCGTAGTAGAGCCAATTCTAACGGTTTGTTGTTACCCCTTGGAAACCTGGGCGGTTCTTGACTTTCCTCTTATAAGATCCTGATTAGGCTGGCATGATTTATATCCCACAGTCCAGACCTTACAGCTGCTGATGGCTGAGGCTGGGACAGCGAAACATTGAGATGAACATCCCGCCCAGTCAGGAGCAAATAAAGACCACAATAACACGAACTGCCCAGTGGAAAATAGACAAACATAGAAGATTAACACCAGTATGACGATCGGCCAGGTGGTACTATCTGGTCACGAATTATGAGAGACCACCACTCATGAAGGATATAACAAGAAGGGAAGAGACTGGGATACCCATGCATATGGGAAATCATTGTACAAGTACCAGCAGAGCAGCGCATGTGCAAGACCTGCGACAGCGGAGCAGAAAACTCACTGCAGCACTACCCCATAGAGTGCCCTGGAACACAATTAGCTAGGAGAAACATACAACCCCCTATCACAGCAGAAAAGGTTGCCAAAATGCTAACCACCAACCACTCTCAAGAAACCCTACAGTGTTTTATCCCAGGCAGTGGTGGACCAGCATTTTAGCTAAGGTCCATAGATAAATATTCCTCACAAATCTTAAAAAATAACAATATTATTTAATATATACATAAACGACACGATGACAGAGACGCAGACAGCAAATAAAGTAAATTTATGATGAGGAACACGGGAAATCATGTTCCCTTACTTTGTTTGGGAGGGGGAACGGCGTTCCCTCACTATCTCAAATAAATCCAAACATACAATTCTCTAATGTAAAGATTTTTTTTATTTCCACCCCTAAAAGAAAGAGGAGAAAGAATCATTAACTGTTTCTTTGCTTCAGCTGAGGTAAGAGCTAGCCTATAAACTTTGAGGCATTGTGATTTTGCTGCATCGTCGCATTACTTAATTATAAAAAACTCACAAAAATAATAGCAGCTCCCTCCCATTTCCTACAGGCCGGCGGCCTCTCCCCTCACTTGGACATTAGTGTTCTCGTTTGCCAAATACCTTAAATCTGGTAAAAATTTAAAAATAGTTTGATTCCTATATTAGTTTGTCTGTTTTATATATTCTCTTAATAAGCAGCAGAAATATTTGTAAATATTTAAAATAATGTGCATTCCGAAAACTCTGGCATACTCAGCATTGTTCAGCGCAATGTGCTGACGCTGCTGCAGACCTGCAGTGCTGAGTCGGAATGCCAGTTTAGTTTCTCACCAAGTCACCTAGAAAATGCACGCACTTGTCTTGACACTGGTGGAAGTCTAGAAGACTATTATTGTACCGTTGTATATGTTGACAGAACTGGTGAAATTACATAGTGGCGTTCTGAGAACTGAAGCTCAATGGGAGTGATGTAGGCTTTGGTGGTTTACCCCAAATTTTCAAAAATCTTTATTTAATCAAACGTTGTACCCTCAAAAAAATTGTGAAAAACGTAAACAAGCATCCATACAATCATTTTTCACAAAAATAAAGTAATAGAACACACAGAAGAAAGGGCAACTTGAGCAAGTGATTCCACAAGTGATATTGAGTGCGGAAAAGTAATTTCACAAGCTACTACTTCTAGTGGTGTGTCATATTCCAGTGAAGTGACACTGCCAGGACAACATATAATTAAGTCTGCATGGCCTGAAATTTGGACTGCTGAGATGTGGGAAGATAAGAAAAAGGCTTACCCGTGGCTTGTGAGTGATTCCGAAAAAATTGGATGTGCAGCATGCTCTAGTTCAGTTTCAGTTTCTTTCAACGGCAGCACAAGATCAGTCCAACTATCATCCTTGAGAAAAAATGTTTGCTTAATTCAAAGTCGCAGTCACACATCAGTGCTGTTAAAATTCTTCATAGTGTAAGGGAACGACAAGTTGAAACTATCGTGGACCGTTTAAATAAATCTGAAGTAGATACTACCTGCAAAATATTTAGATCTGCATATTATATAGCCAAAAATGATAACCATATATTGACCATTTTGATTTGTTGCAATTGCAAGAATTAAATGGCACAGACATTCCACAAGGATTGCGTTCACGATTTAGTGCTACAAATATAACTGACCGTGTTGCACAAGGAATGAGATCAAGAGTCAGCAAACGCATCCTTGAAATAAAAGGAAAAACAGCCATTCTAATAGACGAATCCACCACTCTTAGTAGCAAAACTACTTTGATAGTCTATTTGAAATGTGAAACTAACAAGTCAGATGATCCACATTTTATTTTCCTGGATTTGCTAGAATTACCTGATACAACAGCAAAAACAATAAGCGAACACTTACTTACTTGTCTTGCTGAGCATGGGTTTGATCATGATTATCTTCAGGACAATCTTACTGCTTTTACTAGTGATGGTGCCAGTGTAATGTTGGGGAAAAACTCTGGTGTGGCTCAACGACTGTTGCAGAAGTACCCTAATATTATAGTATGGCATTGCTTAAATCATCGCTTGGAATTGTCAGTTGCAGATACAATTTCTGAAGAACATGGTGTTAATAATTTTCGTTCATATATGGATAAACTAGACTCTTTATACAGTCAATCTCCTGAGAACCAAAGAGAAATTCAACAGTGTGCAGCGAAGTTTGATGAACAGATGAAAAAAATTGGAAGAGTGTTAGGAACTAGATGGGTTTCAAGTTCCCTCAGAACTGTTTCAGCAGTTTGGAATGACTATGCATCTCTGTGTTATCATTTTGAGCATGTTGGCAGTGGCACTGATAAAAATTTATCAAAAGTTGACCAGTGAGCCTTCAGGGGGCTTCATAAACACATTTCATCAAAACAGTTTCTCCTTGATCTGGCACTTATGTACAATGTATTATTTGAATTATATCTTCTTTCTGAGTCCTTACAGAAAAGGGATATTACTATAGTTTATGCAGACAAGTTAATTCGTCGCAGCATACGATTTTTAGAAGCAATAAAGGAACGCAAGGGTAAAAAGTCTAAGAAGCAGAAAATGCCATTAAGGACACTGACAGATAACAACAAGATTGTTTCAATCAATCATGGTCAGTTTTTAACCAGTATCATAAACAATATGAAACAACGGTTATTCACATCAACTTCTTCCCATGAATCAACAAAGTCACGACCAGCAACTTCTGACTCCATTCCAAACATAATTTCTGAGCTGGGTATCTTAGAAGTTGATAAGTGGCCAGCTGAGATAAATCCAGGATTCGGAAAAAATGAAATAGAGTCCCTTTGCAAATGTTTTAGATTGCCATTTTCAAAAACAATCACAGCATACAGAGAATTTCTAGACAACGGTGAGCGACATATTCCGCTAGACCTGAAGCCTTTAATCGGATGTTCAAAAGTAATCCCATGCAGCTCTTCTGAATGCGAACGAGGCTTTAGCAGCATGAACCTTATCGTGACGGAAACGGGGTTTAGACTGTAAATCAACCATGTGAGCAATCTCATGTTTATTAAACTTCACGGTCCTCCGATTCCAATCTGGAAACCA
>NW_024740066.1:35000-45410 GCF_018991925.1 Homarus americanus | reverse complement strand
TGTGTCATTTCCTCGTGTGTTTTAATATTCTACGTATTATTAATGAATTTTATTGCTCATTTTGCACACATAAACATTAATTCAATAAAAAAGACATTCAGTAATAAACAATAATGAATCTTTTGTACATAAGAGAAATGACGCTGTTTACACGATTATGCACGTCGTCTGCACGTTGGCGGGCCGTTCAAACCCGTCGAAATTCAAGTTTCCGCCGTCAAAATTTTTATTTATTTTTTTGTGTTCCAATAAAATACGTTAAGAATTAAAAACTCGCGAAATTTGAGAAGCTACTATACGACATTTAACCCTTCAATATGTCTTCAAAGAGACCATGATGCAGAGAAAGTGGTGCTAGTGCTTCCAAGCATAAGCACAAGTCACTATCTATCCAGGAAAAGGGTGAATTTCCATGGTCCGGCAATTTCCATGGTCCGGCACCGGTCAGGTCCCGAGGTTGCCGGACTAGAGAGGTACAACCTGTAGTATGTACAGTCAATAAAAAAAAATCTGCACCCCTGGGTCTGATGGCCTTTGTAATGATCACTGACTGAGGCCATGTTCATTTGATAAGGTTGGTACTTCTGAGTGTGTGATGCACTGTGTAACCAATATAATGTATTCTGTATATCAAATATAATTAATACAGAGAAATTAACAGGAATACATATACAACCCATCTTGTTCAGAGTTCTTTGTCTAATGTGTCTTGTATAACACCATAAAAGTGCAGTGAATTTTTTGCTGACTGTACATATACTCCCACAAGCACAAACACATTCAAGCAATTTTAACACATGAGCATCTATCAAATCCTCAAACCCCCAAACTTTATTTGTGCCATTTTTGATGTCATCACCAGAAAGCCTTTGAAGTTATATGCACACTCCTGCCACAAGACCTTGCAAACTGTATTTCTGGTACTGGTTATGAGTTCATCCCACAGATTTCAGTTGGTAGGGAGGATGCAGTAATTGTGCCATAACTCCCAAACAGACTGTTAGTCGAGTCTGTCAGTAGCTCCAAGCAAATGAGGTAATGTCTACCTCAAACAATACACTTAAAATATTGCTCACACTCTATGATCCATTGGTTCATAAAGGATGTGGTGTTGGGTGGTAAAGACATGATGTGGATATTATAGATGAGGTAATTATATGCATAGGACAACCCAGAGCACTATCAGAGAGTATGCCAGGTAGCGACGTGTCCAAATATTACAAATTTTTAAGTAATTATTAGATGTTTTAATTGCCTGTATGTTGGCCTGGCGAGTTAATGCTAGGCATTCACATACCTAGGTATAAGTTAGGAGTCGCATTCTGGATTGAACAAAAATAGTTCACTAAGCAGTCTTGAAAAAGTTATGCTGTTATCTAGGCTTTTTATTGGCTCACTAGTGAACATGGTGGCTAAAATCCTTTAAAGCCTAAGGATTCTGGGATTACTACATAAAGGCTATAAAAAGAGACATCTTAACAAAGCAAGCTCCAACTGTGTTCTGGTGGCATTCTTACAGTGCATGGTGTGCGAGATTTATTTCCATACTGCATTACACACATGAAAGAAGGAGAGTGCGATGCACAAACCTTAGCTAAGCATAATTGGATAATAAAGGTAAAGCACATACCACTAAGTGCAATTTCTAGTTCTTGTGAATTAAGTATCAATGAGGAAGACCTTATTACAAGAGCCACTTGACTTAGTAATGTATGCTAGTAACAATTAAAGTTGAGGAAAAATGCATCATATGTACTGCCCTTTCCATCTTTAAGACTGCATACTGATAACCATTTTATCACATTATGATACTCACCATTGGAGGATTTGCTTTCCAGCATTGTACGCTGATATTTCCCAGTATTCAAATCTTTAAGGACGGCTAAGAGTTCCTGAACTCGGGCAGTAAAACCAGCTAATCTTGTCAGCTCCCTGCCAGCTAAAACAAGTCGTCCTATTGCCTCAGCCAATTTCACAAGCATTCGTCCACTTTTGTAGTAATCCTGGAAATACAAAAACAAACAAAATAGTGCATTCATCCTGAGATCCTAGTACAGGTATACTGTACTGTATATCCATAATGGAACTCTCTATAACCATTAAGTCCATGGGGTAAAATCTCCCAAGCCCCACCTTGAGTAGTTGGGATATAAAAATTTTAAATAAAACAATCAGAGTATTCTTTATTTTCATACCAGATTCCATGAAGCTACCCACTGGCAAGATTGTCCTCTAAAAAAAGAAAGAAAGGTAAAGAGTATAGTCATGCAAAATTTAGATGTCAAACTCATGGGAAGGAGCCACTTTACGGAACTCCGTGTATTTCCTTAACTGCCTTTCAAGAAAGGCCCAAAATATACCATACAGGAAACACCTTTGTGTCTCTACCATATAGGAAACTCTTTCGATCTCTACCATATTGCTGAAAGCTTAGTGAAGACTGCAGAAACTACAATGAGATCAATCAAATGACTCCCATAAAGCTTCATCTTCCATTAATCAACATAAGGAATTTTAACATTCAGTTTTGTGAGGTCCAAAACTACTCAGGCCCAACAGTTGAATTCCATTTTACTCTTCATTCCAGCCATATAATCCCACAGGGAATCTAAGTTCCTCCTGTTCAGGACCAGTAGAAAACTGGTTCCATATACAATCTCTCCTCGACTTACGACAGAGTTCTGTCCCGACGACCAGGTCATAAGTCGAAAAGGCAAAAATAATACATAGAAATTCTAAAATGGGTGTTTCTTTTTCTTCTCAGCACCAAGGGAACTCAATCTTTTACACTTGCCAGCCATTTTAAAGGGAATTACAAATGAAAATTTTGTCAGTACACAGCGCGATCACTAACGTCAGGACTCGAAAATACCTAATGTGAAAAATATTTTATATGACCATGGCCGTCGTCTATCCGGGTTGTCGTAAGTCGAATATGTGTAAGTCGAGGAGAGACTGTAGTCAACTTTTACATCCCTGGAAGGATTCCAATATGGTCAACCATCATAGATAAGTACATTTTAAACTCAAAAAGAGTACCTGTATATTATACAGTATTACCCCGCTTTACACGGTTTCGTGAAGTATAATTTTTTTTTTTTTTTCTTTATTTAGCTCATAAAATTCATACAAACTACCCGGCCAGAATATAATTTACATTGCTGGAATTCTTACAATATGATGATCATTTTGAATATAAACATCATGGATTTTGCATTAGACATACAAATTTTAGATCTACTGTAATAATTTGGTTTACACAATGCAAATATTTTATCGTTTGTGCAAAATATATGAAGTTTACATTCAAAATATTCCCTGACCTGCAAGGAATCTAGAAATGTCAATTATATTATCCTAACTTTAGTCTGGGTTATTATTTATTACTAAAAATTTAAATATACTATTTTCTCCCAATCGCTTCTCTGGTAGGGAGGGAAGGTGGGGTGTGGGGGTTAGAAAGGGAGGGCGGGCGGAGGTGGGGTATTTTGATTGACAGATAGTGTCCTTGAAGAATATTTCTTTGTTTATTTACTGAAGATATTTGTTTTAGCTCATAAAATTCATACAAATTACCCGGCCAGAATATAATTTACATTGCTGGAATTCTTACAATATGATGATCATTTTGAATATAAACATCATGGATTTTGCATTAGACATACAAATTTTAGTTCTAATGTAATAATTTGGTTTACACAAAGCAAATATTTTATCTTTTGTGCAAAATATATGAAGTTTACATTCAAAATATTCCCTGACCTGCAAGGAATCCAGAAATGTCAATTATATTATCCTAACTTTAGTCTGAGGTATTATTTATTACTAAACGTTAAAATCTAGTGGTTTCACCCAAACATTTCTCAGAGAGGTAGGAGCTAGTGAGCTGGGAAGAGGGGGGGGGGGGATTTGAGTCCATTATTTGAATGGACATTAACCTGGCGACTGTATTTCTCTTAAATATTAATTGTGTGAGCATACCATCATAAAATTTAGATGTTATTTTTACTACAACATAGGTATTGTGTCGGAAAAAGTGGAGTTTGGGGGTCGGGCCAGTCTCTATTGGAATTAATCCCATATGTTCTGTTGTTCACTTTACGAGGTTTTCACTTTCCGAGGCACCCTGTGGGTTCAATTGACCGTGTAAATCGTGTAAATCAGGGTACTACTGTATGCCGATTTGATGATTCCCAGGGTGAGATACAAAGTGTGAACTTCTGACTTGAAATTTCTTGGGATTTTATATTGGACAACTTCCTCCCAATGAAATAAAATATCCTCTTCTTGTGTTGAGCCAGATCCCTACACTCTACCTATTATCATCTTATGAAAGATAAACTGATCTATGCACTGGGATATTATACAGCTGTGGAATTGGGTAGTGCTACTTTGGTAATTAACTTGTTAAGTAACCTGCAACATAGGTCATTAAGTAAAATAATTTGCAATATAAATCTTTTATATCTATAAAACCATTACCTGGGACTGTATGGCTGTACGGTATTCTATATGCAAGTGTATAAAGTGACATAGGAATATTTAGCTGTCCATAATGCTGGAACAGATGGTTAGCAGCTCCACTCTATGTGACTACAGTTGTACCCCACTTAACGCGGTCAATTGAACCCAGAGGGTCCCGCGTTAAGTGAAATCCGCGTTAAGTGAACAACAGAACATATGGGATTAATTCCAATAGAAACCGGCCCGACCCCCAAACTCCACTTTTTGAAGGCACATACCTATGTTGTAGTAAAAATAACATCTTAATTTTATGATGGTACATGCACACAATTAATACTTAAGAGAAATAGAGAAATACAGTCGCTAAGTTAATGTCCATTCAAATAATGGACTCAACTCACTCCCCCTCTCACACTACACTGCCGGCTCTTCCCTCTCTGAGAAATTTTTGGGGGAAAACCACTAAATTTTAATAAATAATACCTCAAACTAAAGTTAGGATAATACAATTGACATTGCTGGATTCCTTGTAAGACCAGGAATATTTTGAATATAAATGTCATATATTTTGCACAAAAGATAACATAGTTAATTTGAGAAAAAATTTTATCTAAAATTTGTATGTCTAATGCAAAAATATGATGTTTATATTCAAAATGATCATCAAATTATAAGAATTCCAGCAATGTAAATTATATTCAGACTGGATAATTTGTATGAATTTTATGAGCTAAAACAAATATCTTCAGTTAATAAAAAAAAAAATAATCTTCACGACACTATCTGTCAATCAAAGTACCCCACCTTGCCTCCCCCCCTCTTCCAACCGCGCGGTCAGTCCCAACCCTCCCCCCCACCCCCCACCAATCCTCCCTTCCAGAGTTTTTAACATTTAGTATTAAATAATACCTCAGATTAAAGTTAGGATAATATAATTGACATTGCTGGATTCCTTGTAAGACCAGGAATATTTTGAATATAAATGTCATATATTTTGCACAAAAGATAACAGTTAATTAGAGAAAATTTTTTATCTAAAAATTGTATGTTTAATGCAAAATATATGTTGTTTATATTCAAAATGATCACCAAATTATAAGAATTCCAGCAATGTAAATTATATTCTGACCGGGTAATTTGTATGAATTTTATGAGCTAAAACAAATATCTTCAGTTAATAAAAAAAAAAATAATTCTTCACGGGGTAACAGATGGTCTGTCGGTCCCTCCCTCCCCCCAACCCCCCACCAACTGTCCCAAGGAGATGTGTGGGATAACCACTAAATTTTAATAAATAATACCTCAAACTAAAGTTAGGATAATATAATTGACATTGCTGGATTCCTTGTAAGACCAGGAATATTTTGAATATAAATGTCATATATTTTGCACAAAAGATAACATAGTTACCTAGAGAAAAATTTTTATCTAAAAATTGTATGTTTAATGCAAAATATATGATGTTTATATTCAAAATGATCACCAAATTATAAGAATTCCAGCAATGTAAATTATATTCTGGCCGGGTAATTTGTATGAATTTTATGAGCTAAAACAGGCAGTCAGGCAGGGTGGCGGGTGGGGCAAATCTAAAAATAGCGTCTCGAGCCGGACACTCACCGCGTATATGTGGAAAAAATCCTTGTTAAGTGAAAGTTCAGCTCTGGCGAGGCACCGCGTATATGATAAAACGCGTTAAGTGAAACCGCGTTAGGCGGGGTAATACTGTACATGAATGGATCTGAAGTGATGATCCTAATGTCATTATCTTGAAGGCAATGTCAATCATATGAGTGCACCAGACATTATGAGCTTTTGTTTGGCAACAAAAATCTTCAGCCTTCTCCTTTTTTTGGATGCCTTCATATCATGGCTATCTTTATGGAATCCAGATGAAGTTTAGGGTAATCTAATTTTCTAGTTAAAAGATTTTTATATCCCTGGACCCTGGGAATTAAAACCCCTCGGTGCCTCGCCAGAACCGAACTTTCACTTTCCGCGGTTCATCTACCCATATACGCGTGAAGTATAATTTTTTTTTTTATTTAGCTCATAAAATTCATACACATTACCCGGCCAGAATATAATTTACATTGCTGGAATTCTTACAATTTGATGATCATTTTGAATATAAACATCATAGATATTGCATTAGACATACAAATTTTAGATCTAATGTTTACTCTGAGTAAATATGTTATCTTTTGTGCAAAATAAATGACATTTATATTCAAAATATTCCTGGTCTTACAAGGAATCCAGCAATGTCAATTATATTATCCTAACTTTAGTCTGAGGTATTATTTGTTACTAAAAGTTAAAATTAGTTTTTTCACCCAACATTTCTCTGGTAGGGAGGGAAGGTGGGGGTGGGGGGGGAGGGTTGGGACCGACCGACCATCTGGCGTGGTTGGAAGAGGGGGGGAGGCAAGTTGGGGTACTTTGATTGACAGATAGTGTCGTGAAGAATATTTTTTTTTTTATTAACTGAAGATATTTGTTTTAGCTCATAAAATTCATACAAATTACTGGACCAGAATATAATTTACATTGCTGGAATTCATACAATATGATGATCATTTTGAATATAAACATCATGGATTTTGCATTAGACATACAAATTTTAGATCTAATGTAATAATTTGGTTTACCGTATATCTCAGCTTATAAGACGGAATTTGAACATTAAAAAAATCTGCCCAAAGTTAGGGGGTCGTCTAAACCACCAAGTATAAAATTCTTACCTCTTAAATATTGTGGTTTAGTGTGTACGGAGTGGTGATGGAAACATCGTAAGCCACTCACAAGGTCTTACCACTAATTATTTTATACTGAAACTTACGTTTGGCAAGCTGGATTCAAATTAAGATTACCGGTATATTAAAATAATAAAAATGTATTATAAACCTGTCTAACATACCGTAAAAGAGAATTATACCCCTGTAATAAACACAGCTATCATCACACACCCCTCCCCACGCCCCCCCCATTTGCCAGTGAGGAGACAAGAAAGGGAAAGTGACCGCGAGATTGGGCTATTTTTAGCCGTGGAGGTGGTCAGTAATGCATATCGGTATATTTACTGATAATAATACTTCTCCTATAAATAATTAATTTAAAATTTATTTTTTTACAAGGAATATTCAGTAAATGACTGCATTAATTCTTGAAACTACTGACAGTTAAATACAGACGCTTAAGTGACGTCACTAGTGTTTACACTACACCAGCTGGTAACATTTGATGCCATTACTTGAAGTGAATTGGCCTTATTTTAAGTAACTAACCATAAATAAATACAAAAAGTAAAAAAAGATCAAAAGTGAGAAATAATATACTGTATGTATGTTGTGTTGTCAAAGTTAGAGGAACAATTCAAACTGCAATTGTGTGTAAATGAGGCAGAAAGTCAGGTCAGCGCTGAACCTGGGACTTGGTCACAATTTTCGTGATGCCATATGGCAGCAGGGTCTACCATTAGACAACGCATTATGCTTCCAATATCTTCCCAGGCGGTAGTATCTACCTGTTTGGTAGCTGCCTACTACCTACACAATTTTTAGTAATATTACTTTGATACATGATAAATTAGACAAAGAAAATAAACATCAAATTTAATTACCAAGACGCTTCCCATTGGCAGCTGTAAGAAGAGGGGGAGATGGGCTATTTATAGCCCTTCTTTGTGTCTGAAGTGACCAGTACCCTAATGCACCATAAATAATTCATTTAACATTTATTTTTTGTACATATATTTTGTTGTGTATATATATAACAGATAGACCCCGACTTACGACGGGTTAGGGACTAAATCCAGGTCAGAAAGTCCGATATGGTCGTAAGTCCCTATATAGATAAAAAATATAAATAAAAAAAAATAAAAAATAAATAAATAAATAAATAATCTACAATGATATACAGTACAGTAAAAGTAATGAATAATGAGGAATGGATACAGCAAGAAAGTAATAAATAATAAGGAATGGTTACAGTGACTGAGCACTTACCTTTTAATGTAGTCAGTTGAATGCACATTGGGGCCCCATAATTTTCTAATTATACATGGAGACTACGTTAACTGGAAACGTTTCGGTATAGAAAAATGGTCATTTGAAGAAGAAAAAAAATAATAATAATAATAATAATAAAAAAATCTGAGGCGGTCAGAAGTCCTGACGGGTCGTAAGTCGGGTATATATATATATATATATATATATATATATATATATATATATATATATATATATATATATATATATATATATATATATATATATATATATATATATATATATATATATATATATATATATATATATATATATATATATATATATATATATATATATATATATATATATATATGCATGTATGCATGTATGTACAATCCAAAAGGATGATGGATTAGTTGGAAGTGTATCCGAAAAGAAAAACAAATATTTACTTTATACGTTACGTCAATGTTTGGCAACTATAGTTTCCATCACGACAATATTCTCATTAGGCTGGTCGGAGAGTGAAGGCCTGCTCACTACATTGAATATTATTTATCACTACGCCACAAAGAGTACATTACAAATCATACTAGCATAAAACACACTGAGTGAAGCTCTATAATTATCGCAATATTAAGTAACACTAACCACCGATTTTGAAGCATAACTCACGGGACAAAAACATATGGGGATTGGTGGTCACACTGGACGGTGCGAGGAGGGTGAGGCGGGCGGTGAGGCGAGTTATGTAGGGGAGGAGCCGAGGCGGTTGATCGGGTCAGGCCGGGGCTTTGCGGGGCGGGGCACGGAACGGCGGGCGGGGCAGGGCAGGGCGGGGCAGGATGGAGGAAGGGTAAGGAGGGTGAGGTGGGGATTAGGACAGGGAGGAGGATGTAGGTTAAAAGGCATGTTAAGTTATAACAGTTAGTACAGACACCGCTTTCATCACTGAAACACAATTTCTACGCTCAACACTGACCAACAATCAAACTGCACTTGGGCTACTGAGAATGTCACAGATCGCGGGGACACTGAGAAATCACGTTACACTGAACATATGTATGTATGTATGTATGTATGTATGTATGTATGTATGTATGTATGTATGTATATATATATATATATATATATATATATATATATATATATATATATATATATATATATATATATATATATATATATATATATATATATATATATATATATATATATATATATATATATATATATATATACAGTGAGTTCTGCTATAATGAACGGATCCTACTACTAATATCCTATAACTAACGGCTTTTACCTATAAAATTGAGAATGCTATAACTAACTAAACTCCTACAATGAACATTATTTAAATTTTTTTTTTTTCAATTTATTGTTTTTTATTACAAATACTAATGATATTCTTTATTTCAGGGTTTAGATGCATATTTATGCACTTTTTTACAATTTTACAATTTTATATTATATTTTTCAGTGTTAAGTGGTTGTATTTGGGGCCTGGAACGGATTAATCCTATACTAATCTAATGCTATAACGAACAAGGTTCAGAACCAATTAGATTCGTTATAGCATTACCCACTGTATATATATATATATATATATATATATATATATATATATATATATATATATATATATATATATATATATATATATATATATATATATATATATATATATATATATATATATATATATATATATATATATATATATATATATATATATATATATATATATATAGTTTTACTCGCCTAACGGTTTCACTAACGTTAAGATATACGCTGGTGCCTCTTAGCAAGCTGAACTTTCACTTAACGCGATTTTTTTCCACATATACGGTGAGTGTCCGAGACGCTATTTTTAGATTTGCCCCACTCACCAACCCTGCCTGACTGCCTGTTTTAGCTCATAAAATTCATACAAATTACCAGGCCAGAATATAAT
>NW_024740066.1:0-32500 GCF_018991925.1 Homarus americanus | reverse complement strand
GCTCTCCGCTACAAGCATGACCAAGGAATGTGAGCATCCTGGGTTCGGTAGGGCACCACAGAACGGAAATGCGGAATGGGACCGCGTGAAAGGAGGGTTGACTGTATATATAAATATGTTTTGTAATAAATGTATGTAGTAAGTACATACCGGTAACCTTTTTTCACAAATCCTAATGAAAACACCACAATTAGAATACGGTTTGCAAGGAAGCACCTGTTAGATAAATATTTAACACAGTCACACCACCGAGACGCAGGAACACTCCCACCAACCGATCGCCTCTGCAAGCACGTATAAATGAAAGAAAATACTTGCAGTGTGTTTTTTACAGTATATTATAAATAAATAAATAAAGCAATAACAGCAAACCCATTTCAAGTAAATGGAAAAATTTTACTCGACACCGACATTAGTTCCAGTTACTGAAACCAGCAGACGCTTCAGTGACGTAACTAGTGTTTACACTACACCAACGGGTAATATTTGATGACATTACTTGAAGTGAATTGGCCTTATTTTAAAAACCAAGGATGGTTTGTAAAGGACTACTGAGTCAGTGGGTAAGTGTTACATTTAGGAGGTACTGATTTATACAGCAAATAGAGCTCAAAAGCTACTTTTTAAATGGAAATTTGGGCCGTCTTATACTTGACATATATAGGCCGCGATATCACGGTACACAAAACAAGTATTTTATCTTTTGTGCAAAATATATGAGATTTACATTCAAAATATTCCCTGACCTGCAAGGAATCCAGAAATGTCAATTATATAATCTAACTTTTAGTCTAGTATTATTTATTACTAAACGTTAAAATCCTAGTGTTCACCCAATCATTTCTCAGAGGTAGGGCCAGTGAGCTGGGAGAGGGGAATAAGAGTCATTATTTGAATGGACATTAACCTGGCGACTGTATTTCTCTTAAATGTTAATTGTGTGATCATACCATCATAAATTTTAGATGTTATTTTTACTACAACATAGGTATTGTGTCGGAAAAATTAGGTTTGGGAGTCGGGCCAGTCTCTATTGGAATTATCCCATGTTCTGTTGTTCCATTTACAGATTTCACTTTCCACTACCCTGTGGGTTCAATTAACCACGTAATCGGGTACTACTGTACTGGGTGTCCCCGACTTCTAGAGCGTTCAAATTTAATGCCCGCTGATCTGAACAGGGTTAAACTTAAAATTTACAGTATTTTATTTACCTGATGACTTATTCTTTTGTCTTCAATTAAGTGATCTTTATGTGTATAAGAACTTAGGCTATGTTATATTGGGATTTTAACCACTGTTCAGCAAGCACAGTTTCTCCTCGACTTCGACGGGGTTCCGTCCACGACCAGGTAAATGCGTCGAATTAATTCATGTCACCGAAAAAGGCAAAATAATACATAGAAATTCTAAAATGGGTGTCTCTTTTCTTCTCAGCACCTGAGCTCTCACTTTTCGCTGCAGCCATTTTAAAGGAATTACAAATGAAAATTTTGTCAGTACACGGCACAATCACTAACGTCTGGACCTCGAAATCGTTATGTGAAAAATATTTTATACGACCATGGCCGTAGTATGTCCCGAAGTTGTTGAAGGCAATATATGATGAAAGTCGAGGAAGACTGCACAGTATGCACATAGCATGTGTTCCACCACGATGCAAAACCGACTGAAGAAATGTCCTCAGGAACGAACCAGTTACAACCGAGGAACCTCTGTATTTGAAACCTCTACATAAGACAGCCAAGAAAGTTTGCAAACCCAATAGACGATTCACAACTGCTTCATTTCTACACTAGAGTTGAGACCAATCCCAAATGACCGCGATTTTCTATACTGAAATGTTTCCAGTTAATGTAGTCTCCATGTATAATAGAAAATATGAGGAGCCCATGTGCATTCAGCTGACTAACATTAAAGGTAAGTGCTCAAATCACTATCCATTCCTCATTATTTATTACTTTCACTGTACTGTATCCATTCCTCATTATTTATTACTTTTACTGTACTATATTTCATTGTAGATTTTTATTTATTTTATTTTTTTTTATGTCGGACTTCGACCATTAGGACTTCTTACCTGGATTTGTCCCCTAACCCCGCCGTAAGTCGGGTCTAGCTATTCAGATAAGTTGTTATTGTTTTAAAATCTGGGTAAAGTTTGAATTGATTAGATCTCACAGGCTGTTCATTTCTGTCCTGGTTGTCATTAAATTATATGGCTGAAGGTAATTCAACCATATGAGACTGACAAGTTTTCTACTTGTATCCTGAATTCTTACTGGTCAAATGAAACAAGCATTGGATTGGGGGTTCTTCAGAATCCTGATTCAACTGTCCTGCTAAATAACACAAGCCCATTACAGTAGTTCTGCTATACTTAAATTTGTGTTCTTGTAAAAATATCGTGTTATAGAAAATAAGTAATAAAATAACAGGGTTTATGGAGAAAATAGGGTTAGGTGCAGATTACTCCAAATCGAAAAAAATTTAGTAGTTAGCTAACACAAAGGATGCTAAAGTCTAAATAAATGTTACATTCATATCTAATAATGAAATCATAGTAAATTTAACACTTTACCTTGAAAAAATATGGATGTAACTTGATGGGGAGAAGGGTGATTTTGAGGTTGATAACATCGAGCTTCTCTTCAAGTGTTATATCCTTTCTTTTCGATAATCACGGGAATTCTATCATCAGAACGCTTTTTGGAGATATTCTTCTTCCATATTCACAGTTAATACCACAAAATTGGAGAAATAGTAAGCAAAAATCGCGTTATAGCAAACAAAGCGTTAAGCGTATACAAATATTGTTCGAATTCAAAATCGCGTTAGAGCAAATTAGCGTTATCAAAACAGCGTTATATAGCAGAACTCATTGTACAATGACGAAGACTCAGTCAAGGGTGTGTTTAATGGTGGTGGATTTCAAAGATGAATGACTGAGTATTTGTAATGGTTAAAATTACTTCGAAATCCCAAAAAGATTAAACATGCATAACAAAAGCCTCATCACATGTTTCCTGATTCCCAATCCTATAAAATTTAAAAATTCAAACTCAAATCATTTTAATAGAATTGGGTACTGAAATGAAGTGAACTGCATGACTCAAACACATTATATTTGTTACAAATCTGTGGTTGCTCATTACAAAAACAAAATCACAAATTAATTTTACCTGCATTAGGTTTTGTATTCACTGTTTGAAAGCCGAGATGGTGTTAGATATGGGTATGCCACCACTGTAAATCCAACACATGTAGCTAGATCTAGAAAAAATTCAGATGATTATGAATCATACATAAAACATTTAACAAACACTAATATAGTAGGAAGCATATTTAATTGCACTGTACAGAATAAGGAATATACTGTATGATTAAAAGGAATAATGAAACAGAAATACATTAATACAGGATATAATGAAACAAATACTTTATGTAGGAGTAAAGATATTTGTTTTAGCTCATAAAATTCATACAAATTACCCGGCAGAATATAATTTACATTGCTGGAATTCTTACAATTTGATGATCATTTTGAATATAAACATCATAGATTTTGCATTAGACATACAAATTTTAGATATAATGTTTACTCTGAATAAATATGTTATCTTTTTGTGCAAAATATATGACATTTGTATTCAAAATATTCCCAGTTACAAGAAATCTAGCAATGTCAATTATATTATCTAACTTTAGTTTGAGGTATTATTTATTACTATACCTGCTTTTCCCCAAATATTTCTCAGAGAGGAAGAGCCAGGAGTGTAGTGTGTGAGAAGAGGGAGGGTAGTTCCATTATTTGGAATGGACATTAACTCAGCAACTGTATTTCTCTATTTCTCTTAAGTATTAATAGTGTGCATGTACCATCATAAAATTAAGATGTTATTTTTACTAGAACATAGGTATTGTGTTGGAAAAAGTGAGTTTGGGGAATCAGCTTGGTCTCTTATTTCATTTAATCCCATATGTTATGTTATTCACTTTACTTAGCTTTCTCACTTTCTGAGGTACCCTGTAGGTACATTAACACAGTAAAGTGAGGATTTAACTGTATATACATTTGGTCTAAGTTTATGACCTTACTTGACCTGACCTGTTGTTATGTCACCCATTTTGTTATACCTTTTGTTTGCAATGGAGATGGTGTGTGGATTAATGGATTCCATGATATCGATCTGACCTGATGTTATGTAAGTCACCCATTGTATATACCGTAATAGTCTACAACCCCCCTCGTTTATAGGTCTACCTGATTTTTACCAAGAAATCATTAATTTATGATATTCCTCGCTTATAGTTAGACCGTTTTTGAAAGTAATGGAACAACAAATCTTCCAAAAATGCTCGTCCTATAAACTGAGGTTTCGCGCCACCTGAAACACAGTGCAAGCAAATTGTTTACCACTTATTATTACGACACTTTACACTGAAACGCGGGTAGTTTCAAAATAATGGCATAACATTCAAATAATTATTCAAGTCAATTACGGTAACATCTTTGAACAGAAAGCGAAAGTCATTGTTTTAGCCACGATTTCTATCCCACTTTCCACTGTATTGACATAATTTCAGCAAAATATTACATTTCCGTGAATGCATTATATCAAGCACAGTATGAACAGAATACCATTGAAATAACAACTATTTTTAACCAAAACTATTAAAAACGAGTAATCTCTTCGAACATGGGAAGGTTAGGTAAAATCTTTTGTTTTTAGTCATGTATTTTATCCTATTTTTACATTGAAATACATCCAAGTTTCAGTAAAACTACCATTTATTTCCGAGAATATATTCATTCAGGCACAGTTAAGGTAAATATACATGTGATAAACAGTTTTTAACTGAAAACGATTCGAAAAAACACGGTACCCACTCTAGCCCTGTTCAAGGAAGACTGGGAGGAGCTGTTTGGTACTTAAAGAGACGATAACAGAAAATGATTTTGATGGATTTTAATGAAAATATTCAGAAAGACACCTGGCACAATAAAGGAAAGTGGCTGCTGAAGGCTTCGAGGACAGTGGCGAGGTGAGGAGCTAATTGAAAACACGACATGAGGCTGACCGAGGAGGATCTACAGGGGTTAGTAGACTCAGGCAAGGAAGAGGCAGGGAGAGGATGAGGAAGAGCACCAAGAAATAACGTTGGAGAAGTTGGGGGAGATGACCAGGATATTGAGGCACTGAAAAACCTGGCCTATAGTATGGACCCCTCCATGGTGAGTGCCCTGAAATTCATCTGAGGATGGATGACGTTTTGCATCCATAAAACATCATGGAAGGAATGAATGAAAGAAGCGACAACTCCCCGTACCGTCTTTGATCACCGAGAAGGAGAGATTTAACACCAATGCTGGCAGTGGGGAAGCAGCTGAATTACCATACGCCCCCACTTCACCACCAGTTATGGAATTGGTGACGATGAAACCCGATGACCCCGTTCTGTCGCCGAGATAGGAACTGTACAGTAAAGTGAAGTTTTTATCTCTTTTTTTTAAAAGCTTTTCTTTTACTACATACATTTTTTGATACGCAAAATGTACAACACAGTACAGTTCAGTACTGTACATAGGAAGTGGAGGTGCAGTTATTCACAAAACATTTATGACTTTGTTGTAGCCGACGGTATTATGGTGAGGAGGTGGAGGCCGGAGGGGCGAGTTGGGAAGAGTGGTGACCTGGGCCCAGGGGCAGGGGCGGAGATGCCAGCAGTACATTACGGGTGCTATCAATTGTTTTATAGCTATTTTGCATTTTATAGCCAAATACTCTAGAACTACGTTTTGTTACGAACCCGCCCAGTATATGATCTACCTACCCAGCACCACGACATAACGCCATCTAGGGACAAACCCAAGTATGACTACTCCAAGTTACCACTCGGGGTTTCCCTTCTCCATATCCTGAGTTGTTCAAGTACTCTCAAAGTACTTCTCGTCAGCTCCAGTTGATGAGTTCAGTTCACTCTGAAGTGACCACAGGATCACCTATCCTGGAAACCTCTGGCAAGTGACTACCCGTGCTACAATACTCAGCCTTACTGGTACGGCCATCTCAGCTCCGCACTTAGTATTTGTAATCTTATATTGCCTCCCCCGTCCACATATAGCAATGTTGTATGTTGTATAAATATGTAAATACTCTTAATGTTTGGTAGTATAGTTAAGGGTATATAGAAAGCTGAATATTTTGTTAAGGAATGATTGCACTTATTATACACAACAAAAACTACGCATCCTTTGTCTACCTTTATAGTCCGGTTGTAACTGTTTTTGTTATTGTAGCCTGTTGGGATCTAGGTAGACTTTTAACTATATTCATCCCCAACTCGCAACAAATGGCGACGTGACAGGACCTGACCTTAAATACCATACTTCCTTCCTCCATATAAACTCCTTGTTATTATTCCTCCAGTCACTTCTATTCACAATTACTTCCACGGTGGTTTAAAGTTTCCTTCATATGCGTATGCATATATTGGCATTATCGTACAGTAAGAGTGACAGGCATTAGTAATTAGTTCAGTGTCATAAGGCTTACACCATTTATACATTGGCAGATGAATCAATAGAAAGCTATTAGAGTCTGGGAGAATCCCGGAAGTGTTTAATGGCCTCACTCACAGAAGTGGCTGTTCCATAGACATAGTTTAGGGTGAAGTGATATCTTGGGATGCCCGCTCTACCAGGACCCCACAAACTAAAGCCTCAATATTGTTCTTCTCATTATCTCATTCGGTCCAATAATCCAAGTAACTCAAATTTGTTAATCCGGATCTTTATATTAATGCGTAACACGCCCTTCCTGTTTACTCAAGGGTTGTTAATAACGGATCTTTATATTAATGCGTAACACCTTCCCTGTTTACTCAAGGTTGTTAATCGGATCTTTATATTAATGCCCATAATACACCCTTCCTGTTTACTCAGGGTTGTTAATCCGGATCTTTATTTAATGCCGTATCGCCTTCTCTTTAAAGTCTCTTATCCTTATTTAAGATATTATCAGAAGAACAATATTCGCAAGTGTAATTTCCTAGGTATAACTTGGGTAGTTTCGGGACTCTCTGGTTATCCACTGCCGTGATATTTTCTGGGTAATCCACTATCTTATCTTTTGACCGATAATTTATCTACTGTAGGTTTACTAAGTAGCGCACCTCAGGATTTGTTAGCTTGGTAGTCCTGGAAGTGGAAGAGCAAGATACCAAATTACATCTTGAAGCATGTGGAGGCGTGGAGAGGTTAATTTAGAGGCGCGTGGCTGAGCGCTGGCTGATCATGTCGCCTTGCTGGTGGAGTCACTGTGCAGTAGGGAACGTGGCACTTTCCGACTATATTAGGTCCTCCTCTGATGATAACCTTGAGGGCGTGAGTGGTAGGTCGAAAGGTCCACACCTACCCCTGATGCAACTAAGTTTATTGTTCTTACTGTATAAACCCAGGCCATACAAGTTCAGTCTTGTAAACACCCAAAGTGTCGAACTGCTAAAAGTAGTTCCCTGGATCCAAATCAAGACCATGCAATGTGAAGAGGCCCATCAGGATCTCTTCTCTTCACATTCACCTATGAGGAAAAATTTCAATCATAGAGTCTCATTCTTTCTATTCGTATACTTAATGCAGGAACAGCACAATCTATCTTCCTGTTTAGCGTCATTCCTGATATATCTACCGCATTACAATAGGGAGTGTTCTCAATTTCAGAATCTCTCATCCCTTCTACCTATCCCTTAGCTAAAGTGCACCTCAAATGTCCCTTGATTACTGGGGAAGTGCAAATAGCCATTAGGAAAAAGATCCAATGCCTGTGGCATTCATTTATTATTAAGGTAATGGCTTTGCAGGGAATCTAGTGGTTCCCAACATAAGACAGTCGACTCTCCCTTACATCGACTCTCCATACCTGTCAACTCCACCACTGACCTTAAAAAACTATTCCTCACCTTTTTCCCATCTTGTGCTGTCACCGGTCAGAGTTTCGAAATGGGCCCTCTTCATCTAAACCACCTCCAATATCTTCCCTACCCACAGACGATCTGTACAATAAGACCATTAGTAAGGATGAGCTCATTTAAACCCAACAATCTGATCCATCTGTGTTCAAACAGGTGATGAAAAGACCTCTCGTGGACCATTGTACATCTTCAGCTTACCCCACCGTCCACAAGGTTGCTTGAGCAGTTCCATCAAAAACTTTCAAATCAATACTAATAAACTATCTCCCTCAACTATATAGTCCATACTCCATCGACGAAAAAGATTTACAACTTGTTCACATTAATCTCATGAAACTTTAACATTCCAGCAGTCAGAGAGAGACATCCCAGAGGCTATAAAAATAACCTGTATTGAATATCTGGTTTTGTCAGGGGGCGGAGCGAGACAGATGACATGGACCAATTGGAGAATTTAACTTCCCTCTACCTAAAGAAAACCACTGCTAACAGTCACATACTCAACAACTTGGATGAGTATTTTTGTTTGATCCATCTCAAAGCCTTCCTTGCCTCAAGCCTGTAGTCCACCCCCTGACTACCGCCCTTCACATCAGCTAAGCGGTGGGTGTGGGATGGCTGTGCTCCTAGCCCAACCACTGATGTCCTTCACCCTTGGCATACTACTCCCTAAGTTGAAAAACATCAGACCAACTACTCGACCATAGAAAGGAGGCCCGCTCTGGTGTTGGCACAATAAGAAGTTTGATCTACCTCTAGTCTTAAACAACCTAGTCTTCAAAGCATAACCCCACTCACATTCATCCAACCAACAAGACCTCCAACCCAGCGAATGATCAGCTGGGCTCCCTCTCACCAACCTATAATCTACAAGTCCGGCACATAAGGGGTGGACAACCTGATGCAGACTCCTTATCCCGAGCTCCAGTGGAAATGCAGCAGCTACTCTCCAGGCCGCACCAGGTGATCACCTCCTTGGCGCCCTGCGCTACAGAGGTCTTTGGAGGGTGTGTTACTGAACCACCACCAATTGTCATGATCTACCTCAGCACCACAGCAACGCCATCTAGGGATGAAACCGGTATGACTACTCTTAGTTACCACTCCGGGTTCCTCCTCACACCTCCTGGTTGTTCGTCACCTCCTCAAAGTCTTCTTACGTCAGCTCCAGTTCGATGAGAGTTCAGTTCACTCTTAGGAAGTGACCACAGGATCACCTATCCTGGAAACCTCTGGCACAGTGACTACCTACCTACTCAGCCTTGCACAAATCGGCCATCTCAGCTCCGCCTTAAGTATCTGTAATCTTATATTGCCTCCCACGTCCACATGATTTAGAATTTGTATGTTGTATAAATATGTATATATAATGTTTAGGTTAAGTATGGTTAAGGGTAAATTATGAAAGCTGAATATTTTGTTAAAGGAATTTATGGTACTTTTTATACACAACTACTTCATCCTTTGTCTACCCTTTTATAGTCCGATTGTCTTTGTTTTTTTTTGTTGTTGCCTGTTGGGATCTGGGTAGACTTTTAACTATATTCTAAATCCCCACCTCGTAACAGTTTCAACAAAACTACCATTTATTTCTGAGAACATGGAAATGTAATATTTTTGCTGAAATGATGTCATTACAGTGGAAAGTAGCGAAAGCAATGACTTTCTCTTTCTTTAAGTTCAAAGATGTTTCCGTGTACTTTTAGAATGGTTTTCAGTTGTGGGATTATAAGGCTAATGATAGGATAGAATATTATTGTAATACAGTAAAAGTACAGTACAACAGTTTTTAACTGAAACCATTAAGCGATTACGTTAAATCTTTTAGAACTAGCGAAAGTCATTGTTTCATAATTTTATCACTTCCACTGTACAGTATTATATCGTCATTTCAGCCAAATATTACATTTCTGAGAATATATTCATTCAATCACAGTTAAGGTAAAATATACTTGTGATGTAATATTTTAATAATCTTGGTATAGTAGTTTTCTTTTTATAAATTAATTAACAAAGATTGATGTTTCAAATGTAATGAACAAAATTTATGTACAGTATCTATAAATAAACTTTAACAGATGAATACTTTGTTTTATCGTCCTGTGTATACCATACCATGCATTTGGCTACTTTGGGCTAGCTATGATGGCCGAAGAGACTGCCCTGGCGACTGTGCCCGACACCCACAGCTGGTGTGGTGCGTTGAGTGCGTGTTTCCATTGCTTACTGGTAGTTACTGGTAAATATTTTTCAACCCTAACAAAACTATTACCCTTTTAGAGGTGACCCCCAATTTTTTGCAAAATAATTTGGTCTTAAAAACTTCGAACTACACACAGGTATATCTGATAAATAAGGACATGGGGCCAAAGTTTTGGGAGAAAAGTACACGGATTTTAACATTCACGGGTATCTCTGTTACCTAACCCCGCATATGTTAGAGGCCGACATACACTGTTTTAACCCAAACATTTCTCTGGTAGGGAGGTGGGGGTAGGGAGGTGGGGGTAGGGAGGAGTGACCCAGCCGGCGTGGGAAGAGGCGGAGGTGGGGTATTTTGATTGACATATAGTGTCTGGGTGAATAATAATTTGTTTATATACTGAAGATATTTGTTTTTAGCTCATAAAATTCATACAAATGCGGACAGAATATAACTTATATTGCAGGAATTCTTATAAGATTTTGATTATTTTAAATATAAACATCATGGAATTTGCATTAAACATACAAATTTTAGATCTAATTTAAATTTTGATTAAGCAAAAATTTGTCTTTTTGTGCAAAATATACTGACATTCATATTCAAAATATATTCCTGGCCTTGCAAGAATCCAGCAATGTTAATTATATTATCCTAACTTTAGTTGAGATATTATTTATTACTATACACTTAAAATCTAGTGTATTCACCCAAACAATTCTCCAGAGAGGCCAGCCCGGCGTGGGAAGAGGAGTGAGTCCATTATTTGAATGGACATTAACCTGGCGACTGTATTTCTCTTAAATATTGTGCGTGCATACCATCATAAAATTAAGATGTTAGCTTTACTACCTAGCGATTAGGTATTATGATGATATTATATAGGAAAAAAGTGGAGTTTGGAATTGACCCAGTCTCATTTCAATTAATCCCATATGTTCTGTTATTCCTTTTTCGGTTTCTCGTTTTAGGCGCACAACCATGAGTTCAATTGACCCGCGTAGTCGAGGATATAACTGTACTGTATATAATATATATACACCCTTACTCTTAAATCACTATTGTAATGTGATACAGGTGATTAATTTTTTATCCCGTGCAAAATATATGACATTCAATCAAACTATTAAGCTGTTTGCAGAGTTCCAGGAATGCAAATTATATTCTCTTTAGTCTGAGATATTATTTAAAATATAAGCCAGAGAGAGAGAGAAGCAGAGAGAGGCGAGAGGCTGACAGAGCGAGAGAGAGAGGCGAGAGGCGGAGAGAGCCAGAGGCCGAGAGGCGAGAGAGGCAGAGGCCGAGGCCGGAGGCGGAGAGGCGAGAGGCCGGGAGGCGAGCGAGAGTATCGTTTGACAGTTGGTCTAGTAAGTATTTATTTGTTTATGTAGATTGAGTTTTTGTTTTTTGCTTATAAAATTTCATATAGTGACTGGGAGAATATAATTTACATGAATTATAAGATAGTGTTAATTTGAATGTAAACATGCAATAGTTTACTAGACTAAATTTAGTAATCATTTTGTACATTATTTTACATGTACATACAGCTTTGCCCTTAGGACAGTGTATGCATGTACTGTAAATGCGTTTCAAAAATGAATAAGTTACATACAGTGGTCCTCGGTTAACAAAAATCCAATCGAGAAGGTTGCTTTCGCTAACCAAAAAACTTCGTTAACTGAAACCATTGTTTCAATAGGTTTTTAGATTGATGGTTCAGCTCTTGCCTAAATTCAACAAAAACAGTGAAAATACACTTACTTTTGAGGTGTGTATGTGAAGGCTCCTGGATGATGATGATGATGATGATGGGACATAGAATGGGGTGGAGGAGAAGTTGAAAGGTATTGGGGAGAAGTCACCCATGGCGCCATTTCACCATAAAAATTTAGTTCTCTTGGTGTAATTCAAGATTATTTCTTTAAATCAACACTGCACTGCATTATATATTGTCAATATGTAAAATAATTTCAAAATGACCAATAATTTGCTTGTAAACACAGAAAAAAAAAGCGTTTAGGTTAAGAGAGTCTCAAGCAAGATGTTACCTCCAGTGAAAGATATAGAGATTGGCGCCTGTTTGCTGTGTTCTTGCCAGGCTGGATGTGACATGAAACTAGTTTTCCTTTACCTTCAGTTATGTTCAACAATTGTTAAAATGACAAAAAAATTTAATATAAAACTTTAAAATTATTGAATAGTATAAACTTCTTGATATTTACTAAAGGGTAAGAATTTAAGCCCTAACCGATTACCGTGTTGGCGGACTAATACTACAGCTGGTGGACACGCCAAATGCAAGCTAAAACATGTGGAGATTAAACAAGTAGAAACTTCGTGAATCGAGTTGCTCGTTAACTGAAGTTAAGAACCTTATGGAAGGTAACTTCGTTAACGAAATCCACGTTAACCGGCGCTTCGTTAACCGGAACCACTGTATATCGATCCAAAATAATAGTTGAAAAACTTAATGTAGACAGAGCTTGGATGGCTAAATTTTAGAATGACCAATAATTTTAATATAAAAATGCACAAATGTTAAGAACACAATTTTCATGATATTTACTCACTGGAAACGAATGTAAACATAGAACAGATTACTGAATTGGCAGACTAGCCCATCAGCTCATGCTCACAACAAAGCGTGTTTTTTAAAAGGATGTCGTTAATCAAATTTTTGTTTGTAAACGAATTGAAGATTCTTATGAAAGGTATTCATGAACAATTTCGTTAACGAACCATTCATTAACTGAGGACCACTGTATACATTTCTTTGTACATGATAAAATATACCCCCACACCCTCGGTCAGCAAATGTAATAAGCGAATTTGGCTATTACGGCCAGTGTTGAGAATCTAGCCCCCACACATTTAAGGGCATGCTGTAATTGATTTTCATGTCAAATAATTTTTTTAACATACAGCAAAAGTCCAAAATCCAGATGCCAATCAGGACCACCGAGAATCCGAACTTTTAAAAGATTTTTTTTTTTTAGCGGGCTTTTGTGTGTATGTGCTGCGTGGCGCCACAGCTGCACAGCGACAACAAGCGACCACGTGGTCGCCACTTAGCGAGCAATCAAGCTGTGACAACATACACGTATATACTGCGTCTATAACCCCTCGTTTTATTAGTTGACCCTGATTTTTGACCAAGAAATCGTTAATTTATGATATTCCTCGTTTATAGTTGACCCACGTTTTTGAGGTAATGGAACAACAAAACCTTCAGTAAAAACGCTCTCGTCCTATAAACTGAGGCTCGCGTGCTGAAACACAAGTGCTGAAGGCAAATTGTTTACCATTATTATTGGTCGACACTTTACACTGAAGCAGATGGTTTCCAACAAAATATTTGTATATTTCCATTCAAGTATTTATTCAAGTCAATTAGGAGGAATATTATTGAAATACAACAGTTTTTAACTAAACCATTGGCGATCACATCTTTTGAGCAGCAGTCATTGTTTTTGTCACCGATTTTATCCGCTTTCCACTGTAATCACGTACATTCAGCAAAAAAAAATTACATTTCCTTGAATGCATTATATCAAGCACAGTATGAATAGAATACCATTGTAATATAACAATATTTTGAGTCCTACTCTTTCCATTTGCAGAGTACTGTACAAGCCCATAATAATGGCTCCTAAAGTAGATAAACTTCATTGTGTGAAGAGAAAAGAAGAACACGTTGAAATTGGTGACAAACTTGAAATAATTAAGAAACTAGAACGTGGTGTGAGCAATACTGTTCTAATGGAAACATCGACATTGGAAAGTCTACAATTTATGATATATAAAAGGCAAAGAATAAAATTTAGATTCACAGCTTTTCATTAAAACTGCTCGTTTTGATAAATGAAGCATGCTATATTTGCTAATGAATAAACTATCAAAATGTACCTGTTATTATTCATAAATTTAATTTTAAAAGTACTGCCGAAAATCGGAAAATCGAAAATCCAGACCGATAATCCCCCAAGCAGTCCGGTTTTTGGACTTCTATGTAATAATTACATATGTGTGCATTTAAACTGAGTATTCATTTAATCCCATCTTTACTGACATGGAATTTCTTAAATTGAGAACTATTTGAATATTTTAGTATAAATCAGATAACTCCGATATTTAACTCTTGTTTTGTTGGTACAAAACTTACCAATTGCTAACTGCTCAAATCATTACCTGCATTATCTTGTCTGAACAACAAAGAAAAAAGTACTATACTCAAAATATCTTATTAAAATATGTCATAGTCCTTATAACAGCAGGTGATATCCTTAGTGGTACAGTGATCCTCGTTAACGAGTTACCTTCCATAAGATTCTTAACTTCGGTTAACGAGCAACTCGATTCACGAGTTTTTACGGCACGAACCTCAACATGTTTGCTTGCATTTATGTCCACCAGCTGTAGTATTAGTCCGCCAACAGTAATCGGTTTTAGGCTTAAATTCTTACTATTTTAGTAGTAAATATCAAAGTTTATACTATTCAATAATTTTAAAAGTTTAATATAGTATTTTTTTTGTCATTTTAACAATTTTGGAAATAACTGAAGGTAAGAAACTAGTTTCATCTCGCCATCCAGCCCTGGCAAACAAGCAAACAGGCGCCAATCTCTATCTTTTCAGTGAGGTAACATCTTGCTTGAAACTCTTTAACCTTAAACTTTTGTGTTTACAAGCACAATTATCATTCCGAAATTTATTTTACATATTGACAAATATAATGCAGTGCAGTGTTGATTTAAAGAAAATAATCTTGAATTACACCAAGAAAACTAAAATTTTATAGGTGAATGGCACCATGGGGTGATTCTTCCACCCCTAATGCTTCCTCCACCCGTATTCTAATTCCCCACTCATATCATCATCCAGGAGCCATACACACCTCAAAGTAAGTACTTTTCTACATTTGTTGAATTTAGAAAATTCAGAGCTGGAACCAATTACCAAAACCCATTGAAACAATGGTTTAACCAAGTTTTTTTCTAGACGAGTACATGCTGGAATGGATTGCTAGCTGAGAGGCTGTACAGAAAAGAAAGCAACAAGTTAAAACCAGTTTATGTCAAATACAGTCCATATTTTACTTAATGACTAATTGGTACCAAAAAACGGTCAAAGTGAAAATCGTTACTGTAGAGAGAATAAGCTAAATGTCAATGTATCAGCCTCGACACTTTCTTATAACCCCACAAAACAACCATCATTCATTGACACACACATTAATACTGCGTACAGTTAATATCTAATAATAGCTAAACTTTAACACTTATTGAACTGCTTAATGAGACTGTTTGCTGTCATCTGAGGCATGGGAGTGGTGCTACCTCCATGACTACTCACACTGCTACCTGCTTCAGCACCACCACCAACTGATCCTTCCAGTCTCAATGCCATCAAACAGATCACACACAGGTAACTTAACTTTATCAACAACAGTGCGTATAGGTTACACCACACGTCTGATCAAAAAAAACCCCGCCATGACATCAAGATGGCCCAGAGTGACTATCAACTTACGCATTGATTAAGGAAATGCAGTTGTTAGGTTGAGGTACATTTATTACTGTCATATTGGTAAACTGTAATATGAAACCTGTTAAAGTGTAGTAT
The DNA here is from genome assembly GCF_018991925.1 of Homarus americanus. Classification (NCBI taxonomy): domain Eukaryota; kingdom Metazoa; phylum Arthropoda; class Malacostraca; order Decapoda; family Nephropidae; genus Homarus; species Homarus americanus. The sequence continues at coordinate 16,697 of NW_024740066.1, read as the reverse complement.
GTACTGTACTGATAAAAACAATGGGATACAGTATTATAAATCTCTGCTGTATACTGGTGGGATAAAGGTGATACCTAGTTTATGCTGCTGCAGGTGAGGATAAGCTGAAATTACTTCATAGTCAGAGATAAAGAACTCACAGTCACTAAAACAGGAAGCACTTTACAGTCAAAAAGAAAAAAAGTACAATGTGAACGTTAATGATGTCCTCTCACTGTAAAGTCAAGAAAACAACACTCAACTGAAGACTGATAGACATTGTTCTACTCTACACACACATGTAACCAAGAATAAACAATGGCTGGATTAGTTCAACAGGTACAATGAGGCAGCGTGCGGTAGATGACTTGCCCAGTTGATAAATGAAGTGAGTGATGCCTTGTGGTGTAATGGCAGCATTCTCGCCTTGCAAGAGCGGACCTGAGTTCAATCCCCAGCAGGGTGAAACTATGGCCAAGTTTCTTACGCCATTTGCCTCTCTGTCTACCCACCAGTAATTGGGGACCTGATGTTAATCGATTTGTGGATTTATTCTACACAATGCAGTTGAGAGCTGTCCAGTCTTCTGACTATTCCTGGATACTAACATGCAACTGCTATCCTGGTGTGGTCTGTCATGCACAGTTTCTAAATCTTCAACAAATTCATGCCTAGGTCTTGCTATCATCCTCACAACCTATACAAACCATTATTATTATTATGAAGACTTAATGAGTTGGCCAGATGATAAATATTGTTAAATAGATATTTGTGTACACTACAAATAGGAAGTGGTCTTAATATATCAACATCATTAATGCGATTATCGAGATTGGGGATTGTAAATAGGGTTTAATCTACTGCTGGATCAAAGTAAACTACTGATTAAACAGCTACTTCAACAGAACTAACAGTAAAAATCCAGTGGGTGAGGGAGCAACCCTTTGATCTGAAAGTGCCCTATAAAAGGGTGTGCCCTATGAAGATGAATTAGAAGCATGTAGCTCTTTCCAATATTTTTTTGCAACACCAGAAAGTAATCTTCCAAGACCCCATTAATGCCCTCCCCATTGTCAGATCTCAATGGTGATAATTGTCACTTGCATACTCATCAATGACCACTTTTGACTTGTCACTGACAGCCCTCACACTGCCTAATGCCTTCAATGTTGAATGAATCCAAAGCACGATGACCATCACTACAATGTCATTAATTGATCAAATCCATGATACAGTGGCACTACTTTTTGTACAAGCCACCATCACCAACATCAACACACCAACAACACCACCAACATTCAACACCATCAACAACAGCACTCACCATAACCAACAACACCAACCACCACACCAACAATCAACAGCCTCACTATAACCAACACCACCAACCACCACCAACAACACCAACACCACCACCAACAACACCAACACCACCATCAACAACAACAACCACCATAACCAACAACACCACCACCACCAACAGACACTCAACATCACCACCACCACCAGTCAACAACAACAACACTGAACACCACCACCAACACCAACACCAACAACACCAACAACACCACCATCCCAACACCAACACCACCAACAACACCAACACCGCCATCAATCAACAACAACATCATCATCACACCACCAACAACAACACTAATACTGCCACCACCAACAACAACACTAATACCGCCACCACCAACAACAACAACAACGGCCAACACCATCAACACCATCATCATCAACACTAACACCACCAACACTACCACCAACAACAACACTACTATCAAACACTAAATACCACCACCAACAACAACACTCAATACCACCACCAACAACAATTAACATCACAACACCAACAACAACAACAACAACACCACCACCAACAACAACAACACTCACCACCAACAACAACACTAATACCGCCACCACCAACAACAACACCATCACCACAACAACAACAAACACCACCACCACCACCAACAACAACAACAACAACAACAACACCACCACCACCACCAACAACAACAACACCAACACCAACAACACCAATACCGCCACCACCAACAACACTAACAACAACAACACCAAGCACCACCAACAACAACAACAACACCACCACCACCACCAACAACAACAATGACCACCACCACCACCAACAACAACAACAACAACAACAACACCACCAACAACAACAACACCAACAACACTAATATCACACCACAACAACACTAATACCACCAACAACACTACCGCTACCACCAACAACAATATCATCACCACCAACAACAACACTCAATACCGCCACCAATTAACAACAACACCAACACTGCCACCACCAACAACAACACTATCATCACACCACCAACAACACCATCATCACACCATCAACAACAACACCAATATCACACCACCAACAACAACACTAACACCACCAACAACAACACTAATACCGCCACTAACCAACAACAACACCACCAACAACAACACTAATAATCAACAATAACACTAATACTGCCATCATCACCAACACTATCACCACCACCAACAACACCACCACCACCACCAACAACACCATCAACACCAGCCATCAACAACAACATCATCACCACCACCAACAACAAACACTACCACCACCACCAACAACATTTCATTACCGCACCTAACCAACAATAACACTAACAACACCAATTAACAACAACAACACTAATACCGCTAATTAATTAACAATAACACCAATACCGCCACCAATTAACACTCATCATCACAATTACCAACAACACTCAATACTGCCACCACCAACAACAACACTACCGCCACCACCAACAAATAACACTAATACCGCCACCACCAACAACACTAACCATCACCACCACCAACAACACCAACCACCACCACCACCAACAACAACAACACCAACACCACCAACAACCACCATCAACAACACCACCACCACCACCACCAACATCAGCGAAACAACAACACTCACCACCACCACCAACAACAACAACACCGCCACCAACACCAACAACAACACCAATACTGCCACCACCAACAACAACAACAACACTCAACACCACCACCAAACTCACCATCAACAACAACAACACACTCACCACCACCACCAACAACAACAACAACAACAACACCAACAACACCATCAACAACAAACATCACCACCACCACCAACAACAACAACAACAACATACCACCACCAACAACAACAACACCAACCACCAACAACAACAACACCAACAACCGCCAACCACCAACAAACAACACCATCACCGCCAACCACCAACACCAACGCCACCACCAACAACAACACCATCACCACCAACAACAACACCACCATCACCACCACCAACAACAACAACAACACCAACACCACCAAACTCACCACTACCAACAACAACACCACCACCACCAATCAATGAACAACAACACCAACACCACCACCAACAACAACACACCACCAACAACAACAACACTGACCATAACCAACATCACCAACACCACCAACAAAAGCACCAACACCACCACCACCAACAACAACACCAACACCACCAACAACAACAACCACCACCTAACACCACCAACAACAACACTCAAACACCACCAACAACAACAACCACCACCACCAACAACAAACCACCACCACCAACAACAACAACAACGACCAACACCAACAACACCACTAACAACACCCACCACCACCAACAACAACAACAACACCAACACCAACAACAACACAACCACCACCACCACCACCAACAACACCAACACCAACAACACTTGCACACCACTAACAACACTACCACCACCAACGACAAACCACCACCTAACACCACCAACAACAACACCAACACCAACAACAACACACCAACAACACCACCACCACCACCGAACAAACAGCACTAACACCACCAACAACAACACCAACACCACCAACAACACAACCACCACCAACAACACAACCACCACCAACACCACCAACAACAACACCAACACCACCCAACAACAACAGCCAACCACCACCACCAACAACACAACCACCACCTAACACCACCAACAACAACACCAACACCAACAACAACACAACCACCAACAACAACACAACCACCAATTTAACACCACCAACAACACATTTAACACCACCAACAACAACACAACGCCACTACCACCAACAGTCACAACCACCACCTAACACCAACAACACAACCGCACCACCACCATCAACACAACCACCACTAACACCACTAACAACAACAATTAACGCTACAACAACACAACCACCACTAACAACAACACACAACCATACCCAACACCACCAACAACAAGACGCAACACCAACAACAACTACCACCACCAACAACAACCACCACCCAACACCACCAACAACAACACCAAACAACAACACCACCACCACCACCAACAACACCACCACCAACAACAACACTACAAGCACCAACACAACACCACCACCACCAACAACACTAACACACCACAACAACAAACACCTAACACCACCAACAACACTCAACACCACCAACAACACAAACCACCACCAACAACAACACAACCACCACCTAACACCAACAAATACCAACACCACCAACAACAACACCAACACCACCAACAACAACACCACCAACAACAACACAACCACCAATTTAACACCACCAACAACAACACCAACACCACCAACAACAATACAACCACTCCACCTAACCACCAACAACAACACCAACAATCAACCACCAAACAACAACACCAACCAACCACCAACAACAACACCACCACCACACCAAACCAACCACCAACAACGCCACCACCACCAACAACAACATCAACACCATCACCATCAACAACAACACTTACCACCACCAAAACTCACTACCAACAACTACCACCACCACCCACAACAACACTCAACACCACCAACAACAACACTCACAACCAACAACAACACCAACACCACCACCAACACCAACAACCACCACCAACAACAACAACAACAACACCAACCACCACTACCACCAACACACACACCACCAACAACAATACCACCAACAACATCCAACATCACCAACAACAAACCACTAACCTAACACCAACAACAACACCTAACACCAACAACAACAACACAACCACCACCACCAACAACACCAACACCAACAACAACACAACCACCACCAACAACACAACGCCAACCACCTAACACCATCAACACCACCACCACCAACAACAACACCCACCAATCAACAACATCACCACCAACCAACAACAACACTCAACACCACCAACAACAACAAATATTACTACCACCAACACAACCATTCACCACCACCACCACCAAACAACAACAACAACAACACCAACAATAAACCAACAACAACAACGTTTCACCAACCAACAACAACATTCAACATCACCAACAACAACAACACCATCACCACCATCAACAACAACACTCAACACCACCACCACCAACAACAACACTCAACACCACCACCACCAACAACAACAACACCAACACCACGGCCAACACCAAACACCAGCAACTAATCAACAGCAACACTAGCACAACCACCAGCAGCACTAACACCACCAACAACAACACTAACCCACCACCAACAACAACACTCACCACCACCAGCACCACACCACACCAACAACAACAACAACACTCACCACCACCACTCACCACCATCAACAACAACATCACCACCACCAACAACACTCAACACCACCACCACCACCAACAACAACAACACCAACACAACCACCAACAACAACAACACCAACACCACGCACAACAACACTCAACACCAGCACCACCAACAGCAACACCAACACCAACCAATTGGCACCTAACACCACGCCCAACAACAACACTAAACCCACCAAATTAACAACAACACTCACCAACAACAACAACACCAACAACCACCAACAACAACAACAACAACACCAACACCACCACCAACAACAACAACACAACCACCTAACACCACCAACAACAACAACACTTAACACCACCAACAACACCACCACCAACAACACCACCACCACCAACAACAACACCATAGCACCAACACAACACCACCACCACCAACAACAACAACACCAACACCACCACCACCAACAACACCAACACCACCAACAACAACACAACCACCACCCAACACCACCAACAACAACACCCAACACCACCACCACCAACAACAACACCAACACCACCAACAACAACACTCACCACCAATAACCACCAACAAACAACACCACCACCACCACCAACAACAACAACACTCAACACTACCACCAACAACACCAATCAACATCAACACTAACACCACCAACAACAACAACAACACCAAACACTAATACCACCAACAACAACACCAACACCACCACCAACAACAACACTAACCCACCACCAACAACACACAACACCACCACCAACAACACTAACACCACCAACAACACCACCACCAACAACAACACCAACACCACCAACAACAACACAAACCACCACCCAACCACTAACAACAACATCCACACCAACAACAACAACACAACCACCACCAACAAACAACACAACACCACACCACCATCAACACCAACCCACCACCACCACCAACAACAACACCTAACCCACCACCACCACCAACAAACAACACTATCAACACCAACACCAACACCACCAACAACAACACAACCACCACCTAACACCACCAACAACAACACACCAACAACACCACCCAACAACACAACCACCACCTAACACCACCAACAAACATACCACCACCTAACACCACCACAACAGCACTCAACACCACCAACAACAACACCACACACTCAACAACAACAACCACCACCTCCACCACCAACAACAACACCACCACCACCAACAACAACAACAACCACCACCACCACCACCAACAACACCACCACCACCAACAACAACCACCACCCACCACCAACAACAACACCACCAATAACCACACCAGTTGTCAACTTCCAGTTTGCCTCCACCTCCACACTTCCGCCCTGGAGTTCTGCACACTCAGTGTTTACACAACATCTATGGCATTCCTGAAGTCTACCTATGCCTCCCCAACCTGGTCTTCCTCCCTAAATGCCACACAACGAACACCTAGAAAGTGCAAAGAGGGCTTGCAAGATTATTCTCTCCCTACTCCACATTAGTCAAGAAGCCAACACACTGACTTTGACTCTCACTGACCATCACCACGACTCATCTGCAAATTTGCAAGAAGCTTCTACACCATCCTCAACACCCTACTAACACCTGATATCCTTAGTCCGAACGTTATTCACACCACAACCGGTGATCCAGCCCATACGCAATTAACTGATCGCTATAAGAAATGTTCTAGTCCCAACCATTGTACCATTAACTTGTATTAAACCAGTATTCACTCCAGTGCAAATACAATCTGCACTGTCACTATGTTGAAATGAACTGTAGTTTGAGCCTCATCTAGTTATTATATGTTCCATTTGTGTCACTTATGTTACTTGTATATTATTTGTAATCTAGAACCCATTCTCAATTAACTATATATTTCAAATTCTGGCTGCCAGCTTTCAAAACTGCTAATTATTATTATTACATATTATTATTATTATTATTACAATAACCACCACCACCACCAACAACAAACCAACACCACCACCACCAACAACACTCAACCAACCACCACCAACAACACCAATTAACCAACACGACCACCACCACCAACACCAACCACCACCACCACCAACAACACCAACCGACACCAACGCCACCAAACACCACCACCAATTAATGAACAACAACACCAACACAACCACCAACAACACCAACACAACCACCAACAACACTCAACACCCCACCAACAACACCACCACCACCACCAACAACAACACTCAACCACCAATTCAACAACACCACCACCAACAACAACAAACACTAACAACAACACCAACACCACCAACAGTCAACACCACCACCACCACCAACAACAACACTCAACACAACCACCAACAACAACAACACTCACCACCACCACCACCAACAACACCAACACCACCACCACCACCAGTCAACACCAACACTAACCACCAACAACACCAGTCAACCACCAGCAGCACCAACATCAACAACATCATCAACCCACCAACAACACCAACACTACCACCACCAACAACAACATCAACACTACCACCACCAACACCAACACAACAACCAACACCAGCAACAACACCAGCAGCACCTAACACCACCAACAACACTAACCCACCACCAACACCAACACCACCACCACCAACAACATCCAACACCACCACCACCAACAACAACACCAACACAACCACCAACAACAACAACACCACCACACCAACACCAACAACAACACTCAACACAACCACCAACAACAACAACAATCAACACCACCAACAACAAACAACAACAATCAACACCACCACCAACAAACAACACCACCACCATCACCAACAACAACACTCAACACCATCACCACCAACAACAACATTCAACACAACCACCACCACCAACAACACCACCACCACCACCAACAACAACAACACCAACACCGACTACCCAACAACAACACTCACCACCACCACCAACAACAAACACCACCACCACCACCAACAACACTAACACCACCAACAACAACACTCACCACCAACAACCACAACACTAACACCACCAACAACAACAACCACCAACACCAAAACAACATTCAACACCACCAACAACAACAGCCAACCACCACCACCAACAACAACACAACCACCACCACCAACAACAACACTCAACCTACACCACCACCAACAACAACACCAACCCACCACCACCAACAACAACACCAACCCAACCAACCAACAACAACACAACCACCACCACCAACAACAACAACAACAATTCACCAACAACAACACAACCACCACCACCAACAACAACACCAACCACCACCACCACTCAAACCCACCACCAACAACAAACACTAACACCACCACCAACAACAACAACACTCACCAGAACCACCAACAACAACAACACTCAACACAACCAATTAAACAACAACAACACTAACTGCAACACCACCACCACCACCAACAACACCAACACCACCAACAACAACACTCAGCACCACCAACAACAACACTCAGCACCACCAACAACAACAACACCAACACAACCACCAACAACAACACTCACCACAACCACCAACAACAACACCAACACAACCACCAACAACAACAACACCCAACTGCAACACCACTACCACCACCAACAACACTCAACACCACCAACAACAACACTCAACACAACCACCAACAACAACACTCCACCACCACCAACAACAACAACACTCAACTGCAACACCACTACCACCACCAACAACACCCAACACCACCAACAACAACACCCATAACCACCAACAACAACACCCAACACAACCACCAACAACAACACCACCACAACCACCAACAACAACACCCAACACAACCACCAACAACACCCACCACAACCACCAACAACACTCAACACCACCACCAACAACACTCAACACCACCAACAACAACAACCAACAAACCACCAACAACAACACTCACCACAACCACCAACAACAACACTCAACACAACCACCAACAACAACAACACCCAACCGCAACACCACTACCACCACCAACAACACCAACACCACCAACAACAACATCCAGCACACCACCAACAACAACACTCAGCACCACCACCAACAACAACACCCAACCGCAACACCACCACCACCACCAACAACACCAACACCACCAACAACAACACCAGCACCACCAACAACAACACCAGCACCACCAACAACAACACCAACTGCAACACCACCACCACCACCAACAACACCAACACCACCAACAACACCAGCACCACCCAACAACAACACCAAACAACCACCAACAACAACACCACCACAACCACCAACAACAACACTCAACACAACCACCAACAACAACAACACTCAACTGCAACACCACCACACCACCAACAACACTCAACACCACCAACAACAACACTCAGCACCACCAACAACACCAACACAACCACCAACAACAACAACACTCAACTGCAAACACCACCACCACCACCAACAACACCAACACCACCAACAACAACACTCACCACAACCACCAACAACAACACCCAACACAACCACACCACCAACAACAACACCCCAACCGCAACACCACCACCACCACCAACAACACCAATACCACCACCAACAACACTCAACACCTCCCACCAACAACAACACCCCAACCCACCACCAACAACAACACAACCACCACCAACAAAAACAACAAAACCAACACAACCACCAACAACAACAACACCAACACCACCACCACCAAACAACAACACCAACCACCACCAACAACAAGAACACTCAACACCACCACCAACAACACCCAACACCTCCACCAACAACACTCAACTCCACCACTACCACCAACAACAACACACCAACCTCCACCAACAACACAACCACCACCACCAACAACAAACAACACCAACCCACCACCACCACCACCAACAACAACACTCAACACCACCACCACCAACAACAACAACACTCACCACAACCACCAACAACAACAACACTCACCAGCACCAAACAACAACACCCAACCCACCACCAACAACAACACACAACCACCACCAACAACAACACCCAACACAACCACCACCAACAACAACAACACCAACACCACCACCAACAACAACAACACTCAACACCACCACCAACAACAACACTCACCACAACCACCAACAACAACACCAACACCACCACCAACAACAACACCAACAAAACCACCACCACCAACAACACTCACCACCACCACCAACAACAACACTCAACACAACCACCAACAACAACAACACCAACACCACCAACAACAACAACACCAACCCACCACCACCACCAACAACAACACTCAACCCACCAACAAAAACAACACAAACACAACCACCACCAACAACAACAACACCCAACACCACCAACAACAACAACACACACCAACTCCACCACACCAACAACAACACAACCACCACAACCACCAACAACAACAACACCCAACACACCACCACCAACAAACAACACTCACCACCACCAACACCAACACCAACACCAACAACAACAACACCCACCACAACCACCAACAACAACACTCAACACAACCACTACCAACAACAACACCAACACAACCACACCACCAACAACAGCACTCCACCACCACCACCAACAACAACACTCAACACAACCACCAACAACAACAACAATAACACCCACCACCATGAACAACAACACCCATCACCACCACCACCATCGCCAACAACACCAACACAACCACCAACAACAACAACACCCCACCACCACCACCAACAACAACACTCAACACCAACAACAACAACACTCAACACCACCACCACCACCACCAACAACAACACACCAACACCACCACCAACAACAAAAACAACACCAATATAACCACCATCAACAACACCAACACCACCAACAACAAAAACAACACACCACCACCACCACCACCACCAACAACAACACCAAACACCAACAACAACACCAACACCACCACCAACACTCAACACCACCACCAACAACAACACTCAACACCACCACCAACAACACCCAACAACACCACCACCACCACCACCACCACCAACAACAACAACACCCAACACCACCACCACCAACACCACCACCACCAACAACACCATCACCAACACAACCACCACCAACAACACTCAGCACGACCACCAACAACATTCCAACACTATTCCTACAAGGAATCCAGTAATGCAAAGCCAAATTTGCTGTTAGTATGTGACATTTTATCAGATCAAAAACCTTAAGCTTCATAAAACTACCTTCTTCACCCTGTTTTGGGAATGCTTGTGTAGGCTTTCTAGCCAAGAACCCCCAAAATTTTGCTCCGAATATTTTGAAATGGATTTACAGGGTTTTTGGATTTTCGAAAGCCACATAGGCTATTATGTTAAAGGAAAAGATTGCTTGAGAGCAGTGTATATAGTCTCTATGTGAGTAAGGATGTGGGAAGGATAAATGGTAAAAGGGGTAAGAGGTAGGGCTGTAACAAGTATACTGTAGTGAAACAAGTTTACATCATAAGAGAGGTATGATAGTTTGGAGGCTTTTCATGGCTAAATTGTTACAAGGGAGTTCCTAGCGAAGTGGATGACAATTTCATACAAATATATGCACAATCCTTCCAAACAAAAATTGGCAAACAATGAATACTACACTTGGCAATGATGTGTTGTCAATGAATCCTATGTTGAACCGAAGGAAATTTTAAAGCAACGATGATAACCTGTGGAAAAGCTTTTCAGTAAAAGCTTACAGTACAGTATTTTGCTTAAATGTATGCTTGTACTTAAGCAGTGCATGCATAATACAATATATATATATATATATATATATATATTGCACAAAGATGCTAGTTACAGTACAGTACTTTTTTTTAACCCCACAGTTTGTACTCTACAGTGCATAATGCTTCTACATATCAATAATGACATTATATATATATATATATATATATATATATATATATATATATATATATATTATATATATATATATATATATATATATATATATATAATATTCTTGATAATAACGAAAATGAAACAACGGATACCTAGCTGCTGTTTCCATTTTCCCTGTGATTTTATCAAGATTTATCTTATCCAATGCTTGTGATTTGCTATATATATATATATATATATATATAAAATAATAAATTATAAGTGTTAAGACTAGACCTGTATATAGCTATGATTGTTATGTGAATATATATGGATTAAACATTTATGTATGATAGCCGTATGATTTATTTGAAATACTAAGAATGAATTGTATTCAACAGGTTTGACCTAATTATAACGTTCGAAGTTCAGCGAAGAGTTTGATTAACTTAAACGCCAAAAGGCATTTACAGTGACAACCTCTCAATTTACATGGTAGTTATGGTCTTGAGAATAGCCATGTAAATAAATAGTGTAAATCAAACTTCATTATCCCATAAGAAATAAAGGAAATGGCAGGGGTTAGGGAAACGCCCCTCAAAAGCTGTAATTTGTTTATTCTTTCCTTCACGAGGAGGCACAGCAGGAGTCTTGATGGTGAAGAGGTTGTGTACTAGCAGGGAAGGCTATGTTGCTTCCTGTTCACCACAAGGCTAGCAGCGCAGTAGTTGAAAGCTTAAGGAAGCAAGCAGTGTCTGCAACTTAACATTTACTTAATGCTGCCACACTAGATACATTACATCAACCTGTAAAGACGCTACATGCCACACACACACACACACAAATACAGTAAACACTGATATAACGGACACTGTCTCTAACGAACTCGACTTTAATGGACAATGACCTGTTACAAGGTTCATATAATGATAACACTCAGGTCCGCTAAAGAAACAAAATAATGAACTTGGGTACTTTTTGTAAAAATTTACAAACTCGGTTATTTAATTTTACAAAAATTTAACATTAACCAAATTCATAATATTTAGATGTTACTACAGTATATTCGAGTAGTTCAATCTTTGTATTCAATTATTTGTTAGTTTTCTATTTATTTTCTTTAGATTGTTCCTCATTATTCCAACCAACAAACATACCTCTCAGTTACCATGCCTTTACACATATAAAAATATTCTATTCGAATACACTATATCAGTTACCATGCCTTTGCTACTACATAAAATATTCTATTCGTAATTACACTATATCCTCATTAATTCGGCTAAAAGCAGGGCTCTAGGTCGCTTGAATGCACAACCGTACTTGAGAGATGGTCAGTGCTGGCAACATTGTTAGGGACAGCAAGAACGATCAGGTGATACCACTTGTAAACAAGAGACCGAATATACTCCGCATAATAGCTCATCCGGGAATTGAGTGTGGGCTTTGGGGATATTTAATTTTTTCAATAATGTTTTATTAACCCAGCACCAATGAACCTAAAAAAAGGAACTATGGCGAAATTGCACACTGTCATCATAAAGGGATTGCAGGGTGGCGGTGACAGGCGAGGCCTAAACAGCACTCCTCCCCTCCGCCATTCCTATTTGACTATGCAGCAAAACATAGTTTTGTATCTTAATATAATTCATATTTATGCCTATACAGCAAGGCCTCCTCGACAACAACAGTTTGACCAATAACTTTTCATATTTAAAACTTTAGTTAATTTAGGACCCATCAATTTACGCCCTTATTTCATTCGTGATTCACACTCAAATGTAATAATAAAAATAAAATAAAATTACATTTTCATATAAAATATAATAAACCCGATATATGTATTATATAAAAAAATTTAAAGTGCCTTGCGCAAAGAAGCTGCCTTGCTAATGAGTGGTAAACAATAGTCGGAGCTTGATGGCCTTATGTTTTCAATGCATCTGAACAGGAACAGGAGAAAAACTTTATCATGTTTTCTACAGAATTTTTGCATCCCTATTCAACATGAGCAAAAGAGCAAGTGATGGTAGTGTGGTTTCAAAAGCTAATAGAAAGTGTATGTTTGCCGAGAAACTAGGTGTTAAAACGATATGAAAAGGGTAAGCAGGTCTTTGGATATTATATGGAGCAAGCAATGAACATATTTTCTGAAGTGGATCCATTAACAGAACAAAGCTTAAAATTTAAATAAACGAAATGACCCTACATAAAGATAAAAGAATTAAGAAAAGCAGCAGCGTAAGGTTCTTTCGACAGCTTTATTATTCAAGGCCTCAAAACCATCAACTTCAGCTACACCATCAAATTCAGCATCATAAGCAGCTTCAACATCAGGTTCATTAACAGTTTCAGCAACAGCTTCATTGAAAGCTACAGTTTCAGCCAGTGTTGAACCTACAGCTTCAGCCAGAAGTTGAACCTGATGACTTTGTCATCTGAGTAAAAACTTGCACAATATTCATTGGCTGTCCTTATGTTTTAGACTTTACCACCATTGGTGAGTAGAATTTTTGTTTTTACATTCGTGAAATATTATTGGAAAACATATATAAGGAACAGCAAAGAAGTGTTAGCTTTCATATTCATATACAGTATAGAGAAATGACGATATGTAGCCATATGTACGCACTTATTGTTCACGATACGCTATGCTCCTAATCGCTCTCGCTTATTTCTTTACCATTAGTGGTTAGCTACTTAGTGTTCCATTTAATAACATTAAATAACATTACTTAAAACATACATACAGGTATTCAATTTTTAATTAAGTTCACTACAGTTAAAACCAGGTCATATTTTTAGTTTCTTATGTACAGTAGAACCATCGCCACCACTAAAACAATGCCGCCTTGTCTCCTCGTATGTTTTAATATTCTACGATATTAATGAATTGCATTGTTCATTTCACTTACAGTATACAAACATTAATTCAATCAAATAAATATTGTATTTCTCAGCATATAAGCTCAGGTTGCAAGCCCCCAAAATCATGAGGTCTAATTTATACAGCAGATCTAGATCATGAACCTTAAAAATTTCTGGTACATAGCAGCTAGACACACTATTTACTACTCATAAACTTCAATGTGATTGCCCAATCAGCTGTTATTCTCTTTCTGAGAAGCCATATATAAAACTTTCAAATACAACTTATTATAAAGACATGAACTGAAATGGCCTAAAATACTAAAATAATAGAAATACTACAACAGCTTACATGACACGACTGTTCTTAACAACTCACTATTACTACGTGGTGGCTTGGTCACCTGTTATTCACCCCAAGGACATTAGTGTAAATGAAAGTGTTGAAATACAAATTCTTTTATTTAAGACATAGATAAAAAGATATCAGTAATAATTTTAAAATCCAATATATAATTGAAATGGCTTAGAATCCTTCAAAATCTTTCTTCTGAACTAGTGGCTCCTTCTGTGAATCCCAGTCTCCCGACTGCTCAGTGCTTCGGTTTTCATCGTCATCTTCCTACACCACATCATCCTCCTCACCATCCAGAGAATTGATATGCAACATTTTTTAATGATTTTACTACTGTTTCTGTTTTTATGACATTCCAAGAATCTATTTACGCCATTGCGAATACATATGATGCTCCTGGTGATGACGCATCTACTCTCGTTCTCGTAGACTCACTACCAATTTCTCTCTCCAGTTCTGGGCCACTGTTGTTTACCTCTTCTCAGGCGACATTTTGTTCTGGGATGTCTATTAACTTCTCTCAGCCTTCTTCCACTCTAACCTGCTTCTCTAATGCCAAATTTTCCTTGCAGCTGCAGAGTTGATTGATGCTCATAATGATTCAGTTTGGGGGTAAGCTATACACAACCGCTATCAGCCTAGAACTGATATTTCAGCTAAATATTTGGGGGCATGCTAATACGCTGCAGGAGCTTGTACGAAATACAGAATTCAGTACAAACAATATTGAATTTTGTAACTTATTCTTAAGATAAATGACTATGTTTACATGAGTGCGCATATATACATTGGTGTTCCACTATCAGTCTCACTTTTCTTTAATATCAGTGGTTACTTCTACTGTACATTAAATAACATTAATTAAAACATACAAGCAATACGTAAATCTGAACGGGGGCAATG
>NW_024740065.1:0-18900 GCF_018991925.1 Homarus americanus | reverse complement strand
TAAGAAGCTTCCTCTTAACTGTTAACTTTGTGCTTGTTACCAAAACTCTGCCGAAGCACCATTAAGGTTTACTAGATAAGGCTATTATCAAACTACGTCTAAACGTATTGCTAGAGACACTAACAACCTTCTCTTTACCTTTACAAGTTTTTGCAACTCTTTAAAACCAAACTTTTTGTTCATGAAATAAAGTCAGTGTGGTCTACTCTAAAACATTTTACGGATTTAGGAAATTCCTCTCACGGTATAAAACTAAACCCTCTTGAGCGCCTCTGGTGTAATCACCTCTTTACATAAGGGAGGCCAAAAAATCTAGATAAAAAATATAAAGAAACCGAAAAATACACTTTATAGTAGTAGCGCTGATAGGAGGGGGGAGGGAGGGAGGGAGGGGGGGGAGGGAGGGAGGGAGGAGGAGAGGGCACGGGTGGGAGGGAGGGAGTGAGCGCTGTGAGGTAGGTTTTATGCATATGTTGATCACTCCTCGTATCTCTGGTGAGGGGCAGTAGCCTTCACTCTCCACTATCGTCATCCTCCCTCCTATCCCTGGGCGTGAGTGATGATGATATATAACGTCACCCTCGTTCATGTACTCCCCAGCACTGGTTACCCACATGTGTCTCTCCCCGAGTCCTCATCACTATTACTCACTATTACACTCAATACAACCTGATGATATACGTATTACTAACTAACAGATATTCACTTCCTCCTTACCTCCCCCTCCATATCTCTTCGCCGTCTCTTTCCCACTATCTATCACTAGCAAGTCTACGGACTTGGCGCACCCACATTCAACCACAACAAACCACCATGACCAGTGAAGCACAATCCCCCCATCAGCCTTCTTTTAAACCCTCGTCATCCCTACACCATACAAGTTTCCTTCACTCTAACCTCACTATTAATCAACCTCCTTCATTCCACACACACACACACACTCAGTAATGAAACTTCTTCCCGATCTCGTCTCTTCGCCAACCTATAACCTGCAGCTGCTGTTTGGGTAATGTCATACACTCAACTCTTATCACATAACTGGACCGTACACTTTCATTTATCTTAACCACGATATAATACAGTAAAATCTAACTTGAATATAGATAACTTTATGGATATAGAACTGTCCATTAGAACGCGTACTATACTGTTTATCTCCCATAACCTATTGCAACACTAGGAAGCCTTTAAACCTAAACCATTGCAACTACTAAAAACCCTTTAAAAGACATACCCTCCTATCTTCCTCCCTTGATCAATTGCAATATATTAGAAAAGACACTTATCCTACCAAGCAAAGATCGCGTCCACCACCGTACTGAGACTCTACCCAAATAGATGCGTTTTCTCACAGCCTCCAGTTACAGGAAACAAATATTACATACAAATTTTTCTGAGCCCGAGATCCTTGGTGACAGTGTAGGAGTTTATGGGCCTCGGGTCTTGCTGTGTAGGTGCTTTGTGATGTGATATGCCGAGTAGGTTCAGTTACCTTAGTGTTTTTTTTTTCTTTATATATAAATTGACCAGTGAATGTGATGCTCTCTCTCTCTCTCTCTCTCTCTCTCTCTCTCTCTCTCTCTCTCTCTCTCTCTCTCTGGTCAGAAGCGTTGATACAGCAGATCACAGCAGCAAAAGTACTTGGCGAAATATCTATAAATTACAACAGCACATCAAAACGGCCTCAGTAGTTATTCGACACAATAACTATAAACTGGTATAGCATATCACAGCAGATCACAGCAGCAACAGCATATCACAGCACAAATGACACAAGAACTATAAGACAGAACAACAGATTACAGCAATTCACAGCAGTTCACAGCAGCAGCAGGAGAAGAGTCGCTGTGGCACCGCTGTTCCTCATGGCCAGATTTACATTTCCCTCCAACAAAACATTTCTAAAACTCGAGGAATTTTGGCCGTGAGATACAGAACTGCAGGCAAAATTTCTCCTCTGATTTTTTTTTTTAGAATCTCGAGAATAAATTGCTGAAACAGTATCCTCAAACCTGAAACTATGAGGTGTTGGAACGATCAGGTGTTGGAACCGTGAGGTGTTGGAAGTATCAGGTGTTGGAACGATCTGGTGTTGGAACTGTGAGGTGTTGGAACCGTGAGGTGTTGGAAGTATCAGGTGTTGGAACGATCTGGTGTTGGAACTGTGAGGTGTTGGAACCGTGAGGTGTTGGAAGTATCAGGTGTTGGAACTGTGAGGTGTTGGAACCGTGAGGTGTTGGAAGTATCAGGTGTTGGAACGATCAGGTGTTGGAACTGTTGTGAACTGTTGGAACCGCGAGGTGTTGGAAGCATCAGGTGTTGGAACGATCTTAAAAAGTTGGAACTGCAGGTGTTGAATCCAGGAGGTGTTGGAACCATGAGTGTTGGAAGTATCAGGTGTTGGAAACGATCAGGTGTTGGAACTGTGAGGTGTTGGAAGTATGGGGTGTTGGAACGTGAGGTGTTGGAATATCAGGTGTTGGAATCAGGTGTTGAGAGTATCAGGTGTTGGAACTGTGAGGCGTTGGAACGATCAGGTGTTGGAACGATCAGGTGTTGGAACTGTGAGGTGTTGGAAGTATCAGGTGTTGAGAGTATCAGGTGTTGAGAGTATCAGGTGTTGGAACTGTGAGGCGTTGGAACTGTGAGGTGTTGGAACTGTGAGGTGTTGGAACTGTGAGGTGTTGGAAGTATCAGGTGTTGGGAGGATGAGGTTTCTCCCTCCTACATCAGCTAGTGTTTGGACAATTTCCTTCTCAAACTCTTTTCCTCCCTCCCTTACCCACTCCCTGCCATCCTTCCACCTACCCTCTTTCCCCACCCTTGAAGGACTTCTCTTCATCTCCCTCCCTCCCCACCCTTGAAGGGTCTCACTTCCTCCGTCCCTCCCTCCTTCCTTCCCTCATCACAGGACTTCCTCCCTCCCTCCTTCCCTCCCTCCTTCACTCCCTCATCACAGGCCTCCCTCCCTCCCTCCCTCCCTCATCACAGGCCTGCTCCCTCCCTCCCTCCCTTCCTCCCTCATCACACAGTGTTGGTCGACCTCTCTGGCCGGGATAGACGGGGTTAATTTTAACTAAGTCAGGTTAATCGCTCCATAAATACGCTAATAACATTATGAAAATTTGGTTACATTAAGTCTGATTACTTTAACTTATACAGTATAGCTAGGCCGAGTTCTGTACCCTGGAGGAGTCCAGGGTTACTGTCCTGACACCAGCTGACAACACCAGCTGGTTTATTACAGCACCAGGTGACAACACCATCTGGTTTATAACACCAGATAACTAGATCAAACATTTAACATAGATAAACTTAACATTTTTACTCTTTTTAATAAACATTATATGACGACCTGAGAGATGACTAACACATTACCAACTGTTAAACTAAACAACGGAGACAAACAAGCAAAAGAGTTCGCTACACCAAAGGTTTTATAACAATTACTGTAGATGGTATTTTTACAAGCTGGAGGAATAATAATTACATTTATATCCTCTAAATGAACTTGTTAGAGACAAAATAATGGGCCTCGGAGCTTTTAAACACAAGCAGTAGTCGGTATTTAATTTAACAGTTGACCATTTTATAGTTACAACAATATTAAATTTTCATTATTTTTTATGAGGAAGACAATGATTATATGGAAGAATAATCTGGGTGTATGTTGGAGACGAGAACTGACACAAAGATCCTCCACTCCCTCACACACAAAGATCCTCCACTCCCTCACACACAAAGATCCTCCACTCCCTCACACACAAAGATCCTCCACTCCCTCACACACAAAGATCCTCCACTCCCTCACACACACACACACAATTACAGAGGACTTGTCACACACAGTAAAGAATGTCTCCCTCGTGATGTGAATTGTACGAGAGTTGGTGTTTGTTGAGAAAGTCTCTCTCTCTCTCTCTCTCTCTCTCTCTCTCTCTCTCCTGATTGATACCGGGATTAGCTTAGGACGATTCGACCCGGACCTCTAAATCTGGGATTACAGCAATAACACGATAGTGATGATGATGATTTCTGGTGATAATAATGATGGGACGATAATGGTGTTGATGATGGTGATGGTGATGATAATGATGAGACGATGGTACGATAATGGTGATGATGCTGGTGGTGATGATAATAATGAGACGATAAGGCCGATAATAGTGATGATGGTGACGATGATCTTGATGATAATGGTAGTGATGATTAATAATGAGACGATACGGACGATAATGATGATAATGATGATGGTCCCATTTTAGGTATCTGAAAATTCAACCCCAAAATAATAAGAAAAAAAAATATTATCACGTCTTTTTTACAAACTTTTAAACACTTTAATAAAAACAACACTGAAATAACGACATGTCTTTTGTTTAGAGATTTACAGACCACAATAAAACATAAATAATTTCTAGTCTTTTTAACAGAAAGACATTTGTAAACACCAGTATAATCTCATGTCTATTTTACGCAATTCAAGACCTTACTAACAAGCATAAAATAATCTCGTCTTTTTAACTTACTTAAAAACACACACACACACACAATGGCACTGATTGCTGTGTACTGGTCCGGGGTTCGATTTATTTTCACAGAAGGGTCGGGAACGCATAGCTTGTGTACAAAATAAATGGTCGTCGCACGCACAAGGCCGATTTGGTGGGTGTGCGCATGTGTGGTGAGACGGAGCCTGTGTCGTCAAACATGAGATCTTTAACTTAATTTAGTTTTAGGTTAATTTAGTTTTGTTAACTTAGGTGTGATGTGGTGTGGTGTGGGTTTAGTTTGGTTAAGTTATTTTAGAATAGGTTTAGTTTGGAATGGTTAAGTTTGATTAGGGGTCAAGTTTGGTTAAGTTGTCAGATCAGGTTAGGTTAATTAGGTTAAGTTTCATTTCATTACATAAGTTTGATTTGCATAGCGTAAGTTGGGTTGGTTTGGTGTAAATGCCTAGGACTTAGGGATAGAAATCCCTTACCAGGCTAATCAGGATCTTAATAAAGGAAAGTCAAGGACCATGGTTTTCCGAGGAATAACAAACAACCGTTTGAGATTGGCATCTCTTTACTATAAAAATATAACACAAAACTCTGACACCACTCAACAAACATCAAATAATTATGGGAGTCAAACAATTAAAGGAATCAAACAAATAATGGGAGTCAGCAATTAATGGATTCAAACAATTAAATGGAGTCAACAATTGATAGAATCGAACAATGAAGGGGAGTCAGCAATTAATGGAATCAAACAATGAACAAATATTTCCTACGGCAGTGGCCCTGGGGGAAGGTTCTGGAACACGGTGATGCACACTCAGGATAGGGAAGCGTCCACTTCAATTCCACACTCAGCGACGTCTTGAAAAGGCAGGAGAACACCGGGGCACCGACGGAATGTGATGAACTGATGGTCGTGGTATGCGGTAGTGGTAGATGACCAGAGAGTTGACAGTTGATAGGTGAAGGTCTGGGAACACAGCCCACGAGTCCAGGACCTATGATGAGATCACAGCCAGAATTTGACGGACAGCAGGGTAGCTAGATACTGACGGTATGGCGGCTGGGTTGAATCTGCCGGCGGCGGAGATTGTCGCTGCCGTTCTCACCTCCGTCCAACCACCCCAAGTGTCGTCTGCACCAGCAAACGAGCGAGTTAGCAACGGTAACTAGCCGGAGGATCGTTTCCGCCCTTACATTTGGCTAGGTCCGCTCTCATAAAAACACACACACACACACACAGTGGAGTGGGTCAGTAGTCAGAGCCGAGAGAAATAATCGCGTGGTGGTTCCTAAAGGCCCAACACACCTTTGTAGACCATTTCTTTATCTCTCGGCCATAAAGGAAGGACAAAATAAAACTAACTCGACGTTCTCTCTGAGGTTGTGTGAAGTTTGTCAAGCGACTCAACTTACAGGTTTCATTTCAACCACTATCCGGATTCTCAGAAGTTCCTGCGTTAATTTTTACCCACAAACTGGAGAGGTTAGGACGGGTCTTTCCTGCCTCACCTCAGCTGCCTTACAGATGTGGAGGTCAAACTGGAGTAGATATTTCCCTGAGTCACTAACGCAAGTATATGTGTTCTATCGTCTTTAGTTAGAAATTAACGAAGGAATTTTTCGAAATCTGACCCTCAGAAGGCACCCAGTTTTTAATCCCCTCTTCACCACTTCCTTCCGTCCGTCCGTTCAAAGAAACGAAGGAAACCAAACCATAAGGAAATAAATCAGCAGAAACATAAGAGCTTGGATCATCCTCTCTCAGATACTCAATTTCTCCCAAAAGTTAAGATAAACTTTCAGTAATCACAGATTGACCGGGCCAGACCATCCCGCCCACCTCAAAACACGAGGTGACGTGTGGCAGTGGTCAGCCCTACCAACTACACCAACTAGTTCCTCATTTTACTCACCACCCTCTTCATCCTAGTCACTAACTACAATAACAAGATGGTCTTATAAATTCCATCGTTTTGATGTGATGCTGTTGAAGCTGATAGAAAATTACTGACACTAAAACTAAAATTTGGAGTATGAATTTTGTTTATTGTTGGTACGCCTGACTGCCATGGCCGCCAAAACATCTTGGGGTGGATACGATGGTTCTTGATTGAGTTTAGAGTTCAAACTTGTAAAAAAAAGACCAAAATATCCACTAACTCGCCGCTCTGGGGCCGGATACTCAAAACACCTCATAAGTTACGTTTTTCAGCATGATACAGTACCATATATTGTGGAAGCCTTACACTACCATAAATTTAGCAAACTCAAAATTTAATTATGGTTCCGTAAGCCTTCCGGAAGTTCTCGTAACTCTAGTGTTTACCCTGTAAATTAAGTTCTCTTGTCGGACGATAGATGTCAGTGCAGATGCTAGTTGGCCAATCAACGCTCAGTTAACAAAATCATCAACCAATCACAAGAGAAGGAGAAATCAGCTGAGAGCGACGAACTTAATATTATTTTGTAAACATGGAAGGACCACCAGCCAAGAAGAGACGACCTAATTTCAGTGAGATGGGGGATATATTTCTGGGTTCGAGAGATGATGTAATGGGCAATTGCAGGAACTACCGAGAAAATTTTTCCATTACCATAAACATTCTGGGGATGAGGGATATTTTCTTGATTTGTGATAACTGTCTCGTTAACGGGAAAACACTCATTCATTCACGGTAGTGCTTTCCACCAATTGTTCTGGCTAACAGAGATCTCACAGTATTTGGTGTTTTACCCCACTAGAATTTAGGTAAATAATCCCTTGCATAATGTTGGCCTGTGACAAGACACATAAGCTATACTAAGATAGCCTTATTCTGGGCAAATTCAAATAAATTGGTTATTGATAGCATAGCCTTGCCTAACCTAAATGACAAATCACTTCTCTTAAATTACTCATTTAGCCTAGACCCTGGTGTTTTCCTTTCAATGTTGGGAACATTTGGTCTGAATTGTCTTCAAGTTCATACAAAAAACAACAATTTAAAACCTGAAAATATATCGGATTAGCCGTAAATTTTCTTAAATTAATACTCTACCTATGATAATGTTCAAGGAAAGTCTGGAACTAGGCCTAAGGTAGCTGCTAGACAAAGTGTCTCACTGACGGCCTGACGCTCACCAAAAAACCATGTACACATTCTCTAACCTAACATACCATAACATAACATAACCAAACCTATCTATCTAACCTATACCCTATTAGTATAATTTCTTATTTAAATAATCCTCATGTTCTAACTAAATTAAGTAGGCCCCATGTTTAAACATTTATTTGCCTAAGACTGAAAAAGCAGTTATATAGGCACCTATTAATCAAGGTAATTGCAATCCATATTTTACACCTAATATCATTTAATTTTGGCTAGCCTATGGAAATTTATAGCCTTTCATGTTATCATAAGCTACACACATAAAAAAATAGGCTAAGACTATTGGTTGAATATTAGAAAAACAAGGCGAAGTCTTGGCAGGAATGTTCACTTGACCTCATATTTGGCTTTCATTACTGAGGGATATTTACGGCTATACAACATTAATAAGTTTTATCTGCAAGTTTACTCAGTCATAAAACATATTTTTACCCTAAGTGTGAACAATACAAACCTTCTGTTTTGGTAAGAAATACTTTATAATGTGTAAGAAGACAAAAGATGCGTCTCTTCCACACTGAGACAAACACAAACACTCAAGCCGCTTATTATACAACAAAAAAGTTACGAAAAAGACAAAGTGAAATATTATATTTCAGTATGTTGATGTACAAAACATTTTCTTCTTTATTCTATGATAAAACAAGTCTAACAAGCATTATTACAACATATATTATTATTATTTTCTATACAATCGGGAATTAGTCACTACTACATCCGGGTTGAGAGTGTTACACAACCTCGGGAGCTGGTGTAAGTTACTTGCGTTAACTTACGGAGTTCGATGTCAAATATTGGTTTTGAGTATAGCATCTGTGTTTTGAGTATGCCAATTTGAGACTGTGAGTCCAGTTACGGGTACGCAACGACATACAGTCCCATAAATTTTTTTGAGTATCCGGCCCCTGCTCTGCAGCGGACGAAGCGAGGAAGACCGCTGATAACTTTCACTAGGTCAGTAAAATCTATCAAACTTTTCCATATCGCGGCTGTGAAAAAAGCTCCGAACGTATGCCATTTTTTTCCCCTGGGTGAATCCAATAATCGATGATGTACAATGTGCCGCTCACAAAATAGATATTGCATTCATACTTTATTTAGTGTATTCTATATGTATTAGTTTACGTTTTCACTTAAAATCATTTATGCATTCATTATCAGTGTCTGGGAAACCGAAAATGTATGTTAAATTAATCAATTACTTTATTTAAAATGCCTTTTAAGAGAATTGATATGCTTTGAAGCCCCGCTGTAAGTGTGGGAGGGCACAGGGCGCTACACGTGTCCGTTGAGTTTTCTCCGACACTACTGACCATACAGTAATTAACCCTTCACAAACACCTACACCTGAGGAGCACTGTGGCCTCACACTACACCTGTTGTATAGTACATAATGATAAGGTATAGTGTATCTATAAACCAAAACACCAGTAGCATGCCAACTCTGAATCCCTTAATTTAAACAATCCAATTTGCTGTGAATAAATTATCAATAGGTTATTCTACTCTGATTGGTCATTAGAAACACATAGACAGTACAGTCTCGGTGCAAAATCGAAGCCATTTCGATTGTCAACTTCATATAGCACCAGAAATAAGAAAGTTAGATGCTCTCTCACAGCAATAATTTCAAAGGGAAAAGTTTCACGTGGAAATCTTTAGGAATATAACTTTTCAAATACATAAGACTGACCCACTAACTTGTGAAGTGTAAAAGGTGTCAAACCAGCTCACTCGCAACTACAACACGAAGAAGTTGTATTTATGGGGGAAAATCTTGTCATATATACTGAGATTCTACCGTAAACAGATGTATTTATGGGGGAAAATCCACCGGAAACATATTTAAGAAATTGGATCATGATTACAATAAGATGATATATGCGGGACCCTTAAGGACAGAAGTTATATTTGCATGTCCATATATCGGTCGACAGAGAATTTATGAAGAAATTTATATAATGTGAAGACAATGTGTTAAAATTGGTCAGTGCCGCGTTCTTGTAGGAGGGTCTCTCTCTCTCTCTCTCTCTCTCTCTCTCTCTCTCTCTCTCTATTTATCTATCTATCTGTCTATCTTTTTGTTTTTTCCTTATTTGTTGTCCTTTTCTTCTCCCCATTACCACTTTACCTTCGCATCCCCTTTCCTCCAGACTCTCACTCCATTCTCTTCCTGAATCCCTCTCTAAGTCGCCTGACCAGCTCCCGAGGGGTTGGTGAGAGTGGGGGTGAGAGCCAGAGAAAAACATGAAAAATGGATTTTTAAGAGGTCGGGTTATTACAGAATCCGCACCCACAGCAAACTTGAACATGCTTCTCTTCTACTTATTTCGTTCGCGTATTCTCACACTTTATATCAGTTTCTTTGACTAATAAGATTATTTTTGTGTACCACAAAATTTATCTAATTTTAGCTATTCTTTTAGTCTTTTAACGATGCTCTTATCAGATCCGCATCCTGTAGTCGATCATATATATATATATACAATATATATACAGTATATATATATATACAGTATATATATATATATATATATATATATATATATATATATATATATATATATATATATATATATATATATATATTTATATATATATATATATATATATATATATATATATATATATATATATATATATATATATATATATATATATATATATATATATATATATTTCCACTATAAAACCTTTATTTTTATCTACTGTTCCCCTGTCAAACTGAAAAATACTTTTTGTTCTGAAATGTCACAAAGGAATTCTGAAAGCTGATATGGCCAGATATCTGGCTGAAACCCGTATTGTTGCGTCAAGTTAGGCGCGAATTGATATTTTATTTATTTTTTGCTGGTTACTACATGAGCGGGGACTTGTGTCAGACTGGTACTGTGTCTCAACACATTAGGTGTTACTGAAGGACGACGATAACTGATGTTCTAAGTCAGCAACCAATGAAAGGCAGGTTCGTGGTTCACAATAAACATGGTGACAGTGAGCAAGACATTAGAATTTTTGATGAAACAAACCCCGTGTGGCCAATGTAAACACAACGACACAAAATGTATAGCGTTTTGAGGACAGTGGTGAAAACTTTTAGTTCTACGGACACAATAACAGTATTACCTACGGTATACCTATATACTAGTTGAGGGTGTGGTGCTGCTGGTGTCAATGATCAGTAGTGGGCCCAACATCTGACTAGGTGAGCCACAAACATATATAACAACACACACACACACACACACACAAGCTCAGGTAACTGCCAACTGATCGTCGATACTCCGCCATTCAAACTACGTTATTTAAATGTATATATTTTCACAGTCATTTAAACACCATTTGTTATTAGTGTTTTTAATTAATTCACTCAACCGGCGTCAATTGCACCACCTCTTCAAACTCTCATTTAAAAGAACACATCTAAGTTTGGTATTTAACTTTCCTGTATATTATATGGTATAAGATAACATACGAATTTATCTCATGATGACCCCACAAAGTTATAACAGTAAAAAGCGGTATATGAAAATTCCACCTTTTAAATATAACCTGGTAAACTATACTACAGTATAATTATACCTGTAACCACCTTATTAAGTAAATGTTTATATAAAACTGATACACCAACACCGTAAAAGTAATTAAACATAGTGAGTGAGACAAAATCACAGACAATAAAAAAAAATATCAAAGTGAAGTAAAAATGCGTGTGTTAAGTGACCGCTCACTTACACAATACCATTTTAACTTTTAATTTTTTCCTGTAATCTAAAGTTTTACGGAGAATATATATTTTTTTATACTTTTTGTCTAATGCATACTAATAAAAGTTTTTGGTTAGTGTAAATTGTAAAAAGATTTTGCCTCATGTAAATTATTAAAAATTTAATGTAAATTGTTTAAAAAAAATTATAATGTAAATTGCTGTGTAATGTATATATATTTTTGTCTAATCCTGAACCTAAACTTAATGAACGGAGGTGAAGGTGTCTAGTCATAGAAGGACCATCTAACCAAAAACAAACAAACAAACAATAACAATATGCAACAACTGCTCCCATCAACGCCGCCTTAATAAACACGACCATTTAAATGTATCCTCTTAATTCTTCCATTTAAACTCTCTCCTTTAATCTCTACCATTTACGGGGTCACATCAGAGGCTCAGAGTTGATATGAGTGTGTGTGTGTGTGTGTGTGTGTGTGTGTGTGTGTGTGTGTTTAAAATTTATTCTCACTGATTTACTCTTATACAAAACCGATCTATGAAGAAATAAGTTTTGTCTCTGAACTTAAAAGAAAATATACAATACCTAAAGATTTTTCTGCCTTTAATATTAACTATCGTCATGAGAAAATAGACACAAACTAAACACTGAAATGAAAAGAACACTTGAACGCAATATGAAATATGTTTAACGATTTATTTTTCGCGGGTAAAAGTTTGCTACAAAAAAAAGATCGCTTAGAGGATATAGAGAAAACAATATCAATAGAACAGTAACTCATTAAATAATACTGAAGAAAGAAACGAAGAAAAATAATCACAGAAATTTAGGAATATGAAAGCCGAGAAGAAAATGTGTGCGGTGTGGAGGAGTGAAGAGGAGAAAATGGGTCTCGGTGACAGAAAATGGTCCTGTAAAAAAACGGAGACGAGAGAGGAGGGGTGACTTCAAGAGAATGGTTGCAGATGAGAGGACGTCGCAGACTTAGCAAGAAAACTTCTGGATGGAGATGAGAGGGGTTGGCTTCGTGAGAGTAATCGAGGGAAAAAGACAAAATCTGAGCTGGACGTTCTGAGGAGCATTGTGGGAAACTCAAGGGTAGGAATTTAAACCTCTGAGAAGACCAATGGAGGGGGGGGGTAGAAAGGATCATTTTGAACTAGAGCGTTGTGGGGACAGTAGAAAGCGAGGGATGATTTTGATGGAAAACGGAGAGACAGAATGAGAGAAAGAGTAACATGTGTGATGGTCATCAGAGTAGTGAGGAGTGGTTGGCGTGGGCAGACCAAGGAAGTGCAGTGAGGAGTCTTTTATTATATCTCCGACTAAGAAAAAAAAATACGTAGATATATTCACAAAAACACACACACAAACACATATTCTGACAACAAAACAAACAAGGTCATTCAAACAAACATGACACAAACATCAATCTCTGCAAATATATCCACAAGAAAACATAGAAATTAATTAATGTAACCACAATGTGTATTCTTTTACTCAGAAACGTTAAATGGTGTTTTTTTTTCTCCAGGAGGGAAGAGCTAACACACAATTAGGTACAGAGTCATTATAGTGGGAAAAAATCTACATATAAAGTCATTTTTATCAAAGGAAAGAGACAAACAACTACGTCTTTGTGTAGAAATATACACACACATATACAGTATACATTTTACATGGCAGCGAGGACAATTACCAATACACATATAGTGACAAATGACTCCTACACTACTACTTGACGCGCTCTAAAAATCATTTGACAAAATATGTAAACATTATTGAAAAATGACCTGATCACAAAGTATAATTTATTTTGTTATTTTTTTTCTGATGAATGATCTCATTTTTTCCCCTGCCTCTCACAATCACCCCTTTCCATTACCCCCCCTCTAGAGTTTCCCCCTTCCCTTTTACTTCCACCGTCTTCAAAATCCCTTCCACTGCCCTTCTTCTCCTTTTCACCTCCCCTCTCACTCTCCTACCTCCCTCTCCCTAACTCCTTTCCTCCCTAGCCCTTCCTCGACCAAATCCACATCCTCCCTCTCCCTTTCCTCTCCCTAACTATCTCCTACTCCTCCCCTTACCATCACACTCCCTGTAATTGCCACTCCTGTGTCGTCCCCTCCTTCTTCTCCTCCTCCTTTCTCTCCTTATGCACCTCCTCTTTCTCCTCCCCCTCTCTCACCTCCTCCTTTCCCTCCCTTTCCTCCTCCTCTCTCACCTCCTCCTTTATCTCCTAAGCCTCCTCCCACTCCCTCTCCTCCTCCTCCTCTCCTCCTCCCCCCCCTCCCCCTCTACGCCGACAGTGGCTGATAAGATGAACATGGGGGGATGTCTATGCATTGTTTAGGGTTGACTGCCCTTTCCTTCTAAAGAGGGGCCTCTCACCTTATATTGCCTTCTTCATCTTCTTCTTCTTCTTGCCCCAGTCCTACCTTCTATCCCACAACTCTCCCTTACCCATTCTCGCCCCACACCTCCCCATCCTCGCCCCACACCTCCCCAAAAAAACAGCCTCACTTCGCTATTCACTTAAGTGCCAAGATGGGCTTCCTCCTCTGGACGGGTAATTTGCATATAATACACCGGTTTTAATTTTTTCCTCTTTTTTTTAACAAGATACAATTTCCATTTTCCTTTTCTTTTTCTTGGTTGTTTAAGAAACCCTGGCGCTGATTGGCTAATGCTTTATTCACACACATTATGTACCGACGGTGCTGATTGGGCACTGCTAAGTTTGCTCAAGGTTTGTAACGTAGGCTCTGATTGGGTAGTGCTGTGTTTACTGAGGGTATGTAACGGAGGTGATGACTGGTCAATACCACATTATAAATGTTCATGCAACAGAAGTGTTAATTGGTCAATACTGTATTCTGACTGAGAATTCAACGGAGATGCTGATTGGACAACGTCACATCCACGGAGTCGGTGATTGGCCAATGTTAGGATCAATCTTGTGTTCACTAACCTCAACTTGAACAAAATTTCACCCTCATCCGGTGTAACAGATCACGTTACCTCAGTGTAATTTAGCCAAGATTAAATCACGCCGGGAACGTAAATATCATATCATATATCTTCACATTTTTATGCGTCAGTCAGCCCAATGCCCGTCCTTCCTGATTCACTGACTTAAGGTGTGTTTTGTTTCTTTTTGCTTTGTTTTGTTTTATTTTGTTTGTTTTGCTTTTCAAATACCTGTACAGTACATCTCATTAGCCTCGCTTCCGGGCGTACCACCAACTCCACACTAAGGCAACTAGGCCCAACTCTTGTTCACTGTTTCACCCATAGGCTCTTAACATTATTTGTTTTTACCGAACAATCAACATCTGTTAAAGCTTTATGGAATATTTACCTCCGTTTCATTTTTTTCCTAGTAGAAACGAAGACTGTATTAGAGAGGTCTTTCTCGTCTACATTTTTTCCCACAGTGCAGTCTACGACAGTATACGCTAAACTTTATATAATCTCTGTGTGCCTTCGTTATAATCCTAAGTGTGGGAGTCTTGAAGTCTTAAACGAGTCTTGGAGTGGGTCCTCCTTTTATGCCCCTTCCTTCCCTGTATCTTTCTCACTTTCCTTCCATGTCTCTCTTGCCTACTCTCTCTATCTTCCCTTCTCGTTTATCTTTCTTTCTTTCCTCTCACTACTCATTTATTCTGCCTTTCCTTGTATTATTTGTCTTGCCACGCCCCCTTCCCCCTGTCTTCTCTCCCTACTTCACTCAGTCCTCTTCCTCCCTCTCTCCCACCTACCTTCCCTCCCTCCCTCCTTCATTCTACCTTGCCTTACCACACCTTCATTCACTCTCAGGAGGAGCCAGGCAGGTATTCTCCTGGTTACTGTTATGTTTCCTCCCGCACCTACAAGTTTAGCAGAGTTTTGGCCCTTTGATGTTCAGAGTGAGCTCCGAGCGCCTTAGTCCCCATCAGATACCTCTCTCTTCCTTCCTTCGTCTCTCTCCCCTCCTTTTCCTCTCTCCCCTCCACCCCTCAGATTCATGACTGCTCGCCTGCAGTGACAAAGTTCTACAGTATACAGATTTGCATTGAAGACTTGGGGGAGTATATTTTGTGTGTGTGTGTGTGTGTGTGTGTGTGTGTGTGTGTGTGTGTGTGTGTGTGTGTGCTCTCCCCAAAGTGGTAAACAACCCTATAAAACTGACGACCAAAATACCGATGTGATTCTCCATTCAATTTCCAGAAAACACGTAGATAGTATTAATAGCACCACCATTACTCCCTGTTTAACTTTCCTGTATTGTTAATTAGTCGCTTCAAAGACATTATTATCACCTGCTAATTGAGCGCTCGTTTAATATCAATTTACACTGTATCAAACCAGTTACAGGTAAATGAAGGGCAATTATGGTTTAAATCTGACAAAGTAATCATTAATAAAGGTGAGAACTACTCCTGAAAGACTGGCAATATATACTTATGTATGTATGTATGTATGGATGTATGGATGTATGTATGTATGTATGTATGTATGTATGTATGTATGTATGTGTGTATAAAGACAAAAGCTAAAGTGCTACAGTGTCTCCCTTTTCCTGTGTGAGTTTATAGAGATGTAGGTATGTTTGTATGTATGTATGTATGTATGTGGTGTAATGGTCAGTATGTTCGTCTCGCAAACAAATGGACCCAGGTTCGATCCTCGGGCATTTGCCTCTGTCTACCCAGCAGTAATTGGGGACCTGGATGTTAATCGATTTGCGGATCGTGTTCCGGGGTAATGGTTAGCCAATGCAGTTGACGAATTGTCCGGTCTTCTCGGACTATTCCTTGACACTGGGTCATGCAACTTAGTGTGCGGTTGTTGGGTTGGCGACAGCTTCTACACCTTAAACAAATTCACGCCTAAGTGGCCCTAGGGCGGGCCATCCTCGATTTCGATGGGCAACCATTACATATATATATATATATATATATATATATATATATATATATATATATATATATATATATATATATATATATATATATATATATATATATATATATATATTTAAAATTCCCATCTCAATTACTTCTGTTTTCGTGTTCAGTGGTGAAACTGCTGAGCCTCGTATAAATTTAAGCAGCCTAAGATTTAATCAACTAAAACGAAGGAGTTGTTCGCCTGCCTCTGACTGACTAGATGCTTCAAGGTCATCTATATCCAGTCCTGTATGTGTGCCAGTCTTAGTGTCGGTACCTTTTGGTAAATTGCATATAAAATATGT
The DNA here is from genome assembly GCF_018991925.1 of Homarus americanus. NCBI lineage: Eukaryota > Metazoa > Arthropoda > Malacostraca > Decapoda > Nephropidae > Homarus > Homarus americanus. The sequence continues at coordinate 2,273 of NW_024740065.1, read as the reverse complement.
AAAAAAAATCATATTGGGGTAGAGTTTTGACATTAAAAATAGCAATGTTCTCTCTCACACACACACACACACCTTCCTCTACCTCCAAAACTCCCACACTTTACCCTCTTTATCGCAATATTCCTTACATCTAAAATTTCGGAAACACAGAGAGAGATAAAGATAACACACCCGGGGAAAAATTAAAAAAAACAGTAATTTACTTCTGCTCTCTCTCTCTCTCTCTCTCTCTCTCTCTCTCTCGTTCAGCATCTTCATATGGTCTCCTTTGATTACTTACTAATTGTATTATATTTTCCTCCATTGCATTATCACCCCCTTTCTTTCCTACCTACGTATCTTCTATCTCCTACTTCCTCTTCTTCCTCTTCCTAGCCCCTCTCTCTTTCCTCTCTAATCTATCTCCCATCTCATTCTATTCTATGTTCCTTTCCTTCCTTCCCATCCCTCATCCCCTACTTTATCTTCTTCTTACTCTTTGTCTTTCTCTCCCCTCCTCCTTTCTTTCCTACCCACCTCGTACTTCCTCTTCTTCTTCCTTCTCCCCCGCCTCTTCCATTCCTCCTCTTCGATCTCTCTCTCTCACCCCCCCCCTCCCCTCAGAGCCTCAAACATGTATCAAACAAGTCTAGCACCTCTCTCGCCTCCTCAGATGGGAAACTTCTTACACCTTGACAGCAAAATGCCTCGGTGTGATCTCCTGGGAAGAGAAGAGGCGAGGGTCAGCTTTGTACCAGGCTGTCCCACGTCTCCGGCCCTGCATATTGTCCCAGTCACCGGGTACAACACTGGTATAAATCAGACCTTGTACCCTGAGCCTCGATACAGAGAAAAAGAAGAAGAAAAAACACCATTCACCTTTCACGGCCTCGAAAATACGATACATTTCATAGTAAACTTCAAAATAAATAAGTTTTCTGTCTTTCTGTCTATCTGTCTGTCTGTCTGTGTTTTACATATGTTCTCGTGGGGCTATGATACTAATGTGACCTTGTGAGGTTTTATATATTCTGTATATATTGATATTTATTTGTAGAGGTGAGTTTTATGTGTAAGAGGAGAGAGAGGGGAGTTATAGGATACAGTAGGTTTATGTGAGCCAGGTGGAGGGGAGGAGAGGGAGGTGGAAGGGTGAGGAAGACGGGAAGAAGGAAGGGGTGAGAGGATGGGGAAGAAGGGGAAAGGAATGGGTAAAAGGTGGAGGGAGAAAGGAATAGGGAGAAGGGGGGCAGAAGGTGGAGAAGTGGGGAAGGAGGTAATGGGGGGATGAGGGAGGGGAATGGAAGGTATCCAAGCGGCCTCGTGTTTATGCGGTGGTTCACGGCGTTGAGTTATGTGTGGTGGTGACGGTGGTGTGATGGTCGATGCGTCTTGTGTTCTCCTCAGGTATATGGAAGGTTTACCTGTACAATCTTTCCATTTACCTGTACAATCTTTCCGTTTACCTGTACAATCATCCCGTTTACTTATGCAATCTATCCATCTACCTGTGCAATCTACCAATTTACCTGTGATCTACCTCAGTATCTACTATCTACTCGATAAACGGGTTTATAATACAGTCTATTGGTGTTTACATGAAACAGATCGCCTGAAGATTCTCTCCCCGCCCACCTTATTCCACCTAAAGATTAACCACTCTACTCTACGCTAACCTAACCTAACCTAACCTAACCTAAACTAAATAAATATAATTAATGATACTATACTATTCTAATTATTCTATTATTACTATTATATTATCAAGCTTATTACGTTATATTCATTATATTACACCAAAACACGTCAATATCACTTTCCTACGTTATATTCAAGTAAGCGAAAACTGTCAACCACAAAGCCGATATAATATAATTGCAAACCTGTGCAAGTCGATGTGCAATCTTCTTTGCAACTTGGGATTTGTCATGTGTGAATTCCAGAGTTGGCGGACGCTGGATCCTATGACCAAGTTTCGCCAAAATTTCGCCAAACTAACGCCAAGTTGTCTAACTCAGGATGGCGTGTTTAGGCCGGCTGGTTTTAAAACTTCAAGGCTAAGGCGAGGCAGTAGGGAGGGGGACAACCTCTTGAGTAACGTCTTATGAGTTTACAGCTATCACTTGAGTAACGTCTTATGAGTTTACATCTATCACTTGAGTAACGTCTTATGAGTTTACATCTATCACTTGAGTAACGTCTTATGAGTTTACATCTATCACTTGAGTAACGTCTTATGAGTTTACATCTATCACTTGAGTAACGTCTTATGGGTTTACATCTATCACTTGAGT
>NW_024740064.1:0-33731 GCF_018991925.1 Homarus americanus | reverse complement strand
CCATGAAACGGGTGGTGAGTGCTGCACCCATACAGTGCTTTGAACCAGGGTGTGAGGGTTCTGGCACGCCATCACATGACCTGAGGTCAGGGCTGGGCACCCTCCAGCACCATGACCCGGGAGGTGAGGGCGCACCCTTTCAGTGACATGACCCGGGGTGTGAAGCGGGCACCCCTCCAGCAACATGACCCGGGGTATGAGGGCCGGGCACCCCTTTAGGGCTATGACCCGGGGTGTGAGGGCTGGGCACCAATTTAGGTACATGACCAGGGGTTTGAGGGCCGGGCAAACCTTCAGCGCCATGGCCACGGTTGTGAGGGCCGGGCACCTCATCAGTGCCATGACCCGGGGTGTGAGGGCTGGGCACCACTTCAGTGACATGACCCGGGGTGTGAGGGCCGGGCACCGCTTTAGTGACCGCGGCCAGGTGTGAGGCCGACACCCGCGCTAGCACCATGACCGAAGTGCTGAGGGCGGCTCGCCAGTGCTATGACCCGGGGTGTGAGGGCTGGACACCCCTTCAGTGACATGACCAGGGGTGTGAGGACCGGGCACCCGTTCAGTGCCATGAATCGGGGTGTGATGTCCGGGCACCCCTCCAGCACAATTGCCCGGGGTGTGAGGGCCAGGCACCCTTTCAGTGACATGACCCGGGGTGTGAGGGCCGTGCACCCCTCCAGCACCATGGCCTGGGGTGTGAGGGCCGGGCACCCCTTCAGTGTCATGACCCGAATGTGTCAGGGCCTGACACCCCTCCAGTACCATGGCCCGGGGTGTGAGGGCCGGGCACCCCTTTAGTGACATGACCAAGGGTGTGAGGACCGGGCACCCTTTTAGTGACATGTCCCGGGGTTGAAGGCCGGGCACCCCTCCAGCACCATGACCCTGGGTGTGAGGGCCAGGCACCCATTCAGTGCCATGACCCAGTGTGAGGGCCAGGCACCCCTTCAGTGACATGACCAAGGGTGTGAGGACCGGGCTCCCGTTCAGTGCCATGAATCAGGATGTGATGTCCGGGCACCCCTTCAGCTCCATGACACGGTATGTGAATGAAGGGCACCCCTCCAGGACCATGGCCCGCGGTTTGAGGGCCGGGCACCCTTTTAGTGACATTACCAGGGGTGTGAGGGCCGGGCACCCCACCAACACCATGGCCCGGAGTGTAAGGGCCGTGCACTCTTTAAGTGACATGACCCGGGGTGTGAGGGCCGGGCACCCCTCCAGCACCATGTCCTGGGGTGTGAGGGACAGGCACCCCTTCAGTGCCATGACCAGGAGTGTGAGGGCCGGGCAAAGCTTCAGTGCCATGGCCAGGGGTGTGAGGGCCGGGCACCTCATCAGTGCTATGACCCGGGGTGTGAGGGCCGGGCACCCCTTATGTGCCATGAAACGGGGTGTGAGTGCCGGGCACCCATACAGTGCTTTGAACCAGGGTGTGCGGGTGGGGCACCCCTTCACAAGGCTCCAGGGTGTGGGGCTGGGCACGCTCCAGCACCTGACCCGGAGTGTGAGGCCGGGCACGCTGTTGACATGACCCCCAGGTGTGACGGCTGGTGCCCCTTTTCAGTGACATGACCCGGGGGTGTGAGGCCAGGCACACTTTCAGTGACATGACCCGGAGTGTGAGGGCCGGGCACCACTTCAGCACCATGACCCGGGGTGTGAGGGCCAGACACCCCTTCAGTGCCATGACACGGAGTGTGAGAGCTGGGCACCCTTTCAGTGACATGACCCGGGGTGTGAGGGCCGGGCACCCTTTCAGTGACATGACCCGGGGTGTGAGGGCTGGGTACCCCTTCAGTGACATGACCAAGGGTGTGAGGACAGGGCACCCGTTCAGTGCCATGAATCGGGGTGTGATGTCCGGGCACCCCTTCAGTTCCATGACCCGGTATGTGAGGGCCGGGCACCCCTCTAGCACCATGGCCCGGGATGTGAGGGCCGGGCACCCTTTCAGTCATTTTAACCTGGGTGTGAGGGCCGGGCACCGCTTCAGCACCATGACCCGAGGTGTGAGGGCCAGGCACCCCTTTAGTGCCATGACCCGGGGTGTGAGGGCCGGGCACCCCTTCAGTGTCATGAATCGGGGTGTGAGGGCCGGGCACCCTTTCAGTGCCATGAAACGGGGTGTGATGGCCGGGCAACCCTTCAGTGTCATGACACGGGTGTGTCAGGGCCTGACACCCCTCCAGCTCCATGGCCCGGGGTGTGAGGGCCGGGCACCCTTTCAGTGCCATGAATAGGGGTGTGAGGGCCGGGCACCACTTTAGGTACTTGACCAGGGGTGTGAGGGCCAGGCAAAGCTTCAGTGCAATGGCCAGGGGTGTGAGGGCCGGGCACGTCATCAGTGCCATGACCTGGGGTGTGAGGGCCGGGCACCACTTCAGTGACATGACCCATTGTGTTAGGGCCGGGCACTCCTTTAGGTCCATGACCCGGGGTGTCATGGCCGTGCACCCCTTCAGTGACATGACCCGGGGTGTTTGGACCGGGCACCCCTTTAGTGACATGACCCATGGTGTGAAGGCCGGGCACCCCTCCAGCACCATGACACTGGGGAGTGAGGGCCAGGCACCCCTTCAGTGCCATGACGCGGGTGTGAGGGCTGCACCCTCCAGCACCATGATCTGTGAGGGCCTGGCACCCCTCCAGCACCATGACCTGGGGTATGAAGGCCGGGCACCCTACACATGACCTGGGGTGGTGGGCTGGCACCCCTTCAGTGCGACCAGGATGAGGGTCGGCACCTTTCAGTGACATGACCTGGGTGTGAAGGCCGGGCACCTCCAGCACCATGACCTGGGTGTGATGTCCGGGCACCCTTCAGCTCCATGACCCGGTATGTGGAGGGCGGGCACCCTCCAGCACCATGGCCCGGGATGTGAGGGGCACCTTTCAGTGATTTTAACCTGGGTGTGAGGGCCGGGCACTGCTTCAGCACCATGACCCGGGGTGTGAGGGCCAGGCACCCTTTTGATGGCACCCGTGTGAGGGCCGGGCACCCCTTCAGTGTCATGAATCGGGGTGTGAGGGCCGGCACCTCTTTCAGTGGCATGAAAGGGGTGTGGATGGGCACCCTTCAGTGTCATGACTGCAGGTAGGCCTGACACCCCTCCAGCCCCATGGCCCGGGTGGGGGCCGGGCACCCTCAGTGCCATGAATCGGGTGTGAAGGCTGGGGACTACTTTTAGGTACATGACCAGGGTTGGAGGGCTGGCACATGTCATAGAGCCATGACCCGGGGTGTGAGGGCCGGGCACCACTTCAGTGACATGACCTGGGTTGTGAGGCCGGCACTCTTTTAGGTCCATGACCCGGGGTGTCATGGCCGTGCACCCCTTCAGTGACATGACCTGGTGTGAGGCCGGGCACCCTTTAGTGACATGTCCCGGGTGTGAAGGCCTGGCACCCCTCCACCATGACCCGGGTGTGAGGCCGGGCACCTCCAGCACCATGACCCGGGTGTGAGGGCCTGGCACCTCCAGCACCATGACCCGGGGGAGAAGGCCGGGCACCTCTTCAGTCACATGACCCGGGTGTGAGGGCCGGGCACCCTTCAGTGTCATGACCAGGGGTGTGAGGGTCGGGCACCAGTGACATGACCTGGGGTGTGAAGGCCGGGCACTTCCAGCACCATGACCTGGGGTATGAGGGCCGGGCACCTTTAGTGCTAGGACGCTGGGTGTGAGGGCCGGTCACCACTTTAGGTACATGACCAGGGGTGTGAGGCCGGCAAACCTTCAGTGCCATGGCCAGTGGTGTGAGGGCCGGGCACCTCATCAGTGCCATGACCAAGGGTGTGAGGGCCGGGCACCCTTTCAGTGACATGACCCGGGGTGTGACGGCCAGGCACCCATCCAGCACCATGACCCGGGTGTAAGGGCCAGGCACCCCTTCAGTTCCATGACCTGGGGTGGCCGGCACCCCTTCAGTGACATGACCCGGGATGTGTGGGCCGGGCACCTCAGTGACATGACCTGGGGTGTGAGGGCCGGGCACCCTCCAGCACCATGACCCAGGTGGAGGGCCTGGCACCCCTCCAGCACCATGACCCGGGTATGAAGGCCGAGCACCTCTTCAGTCACATGACCCGGGTGTGAGGGTGGGCACCTCTTCAGTCACATGACCGGGGTGTGAGGCCGGGCACCCTTCAGTGCCATGGCCCGGGGTGTGTGAGGGCCGGGCACCAGTGACATGACCCGGGTGTGAAGGCCGGGCACCCTTCCAGCACCATGACCCTGGGTATGATGGCCGGGCACCCCTTAGTGCTATGGACCTGGTGTGAGGCCGGTCACCACTTAAGGTACATGACCAGGGGTGTGAGGGCTGGGCAAACCTTCAGTGCCATGGCCAGTGGTGTGAGGGCCGGGCACCATCAGTGCCATGACCAAGGGTGGAGGGCTGGCACCCTTTCAGTGACATGACTAGGTGTGGAGGCCAGGCACCCGTCCAGCACCCATGACCCTGGTGAGGGCCAGGCACCCCTTCAGTGCCATGACCTGGTGGTGGGCCGGGCACCAGTGACATGACCCGGGATGTGGGGCTGGCACCTTCACATGACCGTGTGAGGGCTGGGCACCTCCAGCACCATGACCTGGGTGTGAGGGCCGGCACCTCAGTGCCATGACCTGTGTGAGGCTGGCACCCTTCAGTGACGACCTGGGGTGTGAGGCTGGCCGCTTTCAGTGACATGACTCGGGGTGTGGAGGTCCGGGCACTCCTCCAGCACAATGACCTGGGTATGAGGGCTGGCACCTTAGTGCCAAGACGCTGGTGTGAGGGGCCGGTCACCACTTTAGGTCACATGACCAGGGGTGAGGGCTGGGCACACTTTCTGAAATGGCGGGTGTGAGGGCTGGGCACCATCAGTGCTGCGACTAAGGGTGTGAGGGCTGGGCACCCTTTCAGTGACATGACCCGTGTGAGGCCAGGCACCCGTTCAGAATTATGACCCGGGTGTAAGGGCCAGGCACCACTTCAGTGACATGACCCGGGTGTTTGGGGCCGGCACCCTTCAGTGACATGACCTGGGAGGGGATGGCACCTTCTCACATGACCTGGGTGTCAGGGCTGGGCACCCTCAAGCACCATGACCTGAGTGTGAGGGCCAGGCACCCCTCAGTGCTGGGCGACCCGGGAGGTGAGAAGTTGGACCCTTCAGACACGACCTGGGTGAGGGTCGGGCACCTTTCAGTGACATGACCTGGGTGAGGGCCGGCACCCTCCAGCACCATGACCTGTGAGGCTGAGCACCTTCAGTGCTAGCGACCTGGGTGTGGAGGCCGGCACCACTTCAGTGTCACGAATCGTGGTGTGGGGCCGGGCACCCTTTCAGTGCCATGAAACGGGGTGAGGGCTGGGCACCCCAGTGCTGCGAACCGGGGGTGAGGGCCGGGCACCTTCAGTGCTATGAATCGGGGTGTGAGGGCTGGGCACCCCTTCAGGTGACATGACCTGGGATGTGTGGGCCACACCCTTCAGTGGCATGCCCGGGTGTGACGGCTGAGCACCCCTTCAGTGCCATGACCCGGGTGTGAGGGGCTGGGCACCACCAGCACCATGACCTGGGTGTGGAGGGCTGACACCTTTCAGTGCCATGACACGTGAGTAGAGCTTCACCTTCAGTGACATGACCTGTGAAGCCGGGCACCGAGATGACCAAGGGTGTGGAGGACAGGGCGCCTGTTCAGTGCCATGAATCGGGGTGTGATGTCCGGGCACCCTTCAGCTCCATGACCAGGTATGGAGGGCCGGGCACCCCTCCAGCACCATGGCCTGGGATGAGGGCCGGGCACCTTTCAGTGATTTTTACCTGGTGTGAGGGCCGGGCAATCGCTCAGCACCATGACCTGGGGTGTGAGGGCACCCCTTCAGTGCCATGACCCGGAGTGTGAGCTGGGCACCTTCCAGCACCATGAATTGGGGTGTGAGTGGCCGGCACCTTTAGTGCCATGACCCGGGGTGTGAAGGCCGGGCACCCCTTCAGTGTCATGAATCGGGGTGTGAGGGCTGGGTACCCTTCAGTGCCATGAAACGGGTGAGGGCCTGGCGCTCCCTTTAGTGTCATGACCTGGTGTGTTAGGGGCCTGACACCCCTCCAGCTCCATGGCCTGGGGTGTGTGAGGGCCGCACCCTTCAGTGCCATGGAATCGGGGTGTGAAGGCCGGGGACTACTTTAGGTACATGACCAGGGTGTGAGGACGGGTATGTCATCAGTGCCATGACTTGGGGTGGTGGCTGGGCACCACTTCAGTGACATAACCTGGCTAGAGGGCCTGTCACCCCTTAGGTCTATGACCCGGGGTGTCATGGTTGCTCACCCATTCAGTGACATGACCTGGGGTGTGAGGGCCGGGCACCCCTCCAGCACATGACCTGGGATGAGGCACCCCTCCAGCACCATGGCCTGGGGTGAGGGCTGGCACCCTCAGTGACATGACCTGTGTGAAGGCCGGGCACCTGTCCAGCATATGCCCTGGGGTGTGGAGGCTGCACCCTTCAGTGCTATGAACCTGGGTGTGAGGGCTGGCACCACTTTTAGGTACATGACTAGGGGTGAGGCTGCAAACCTTCAGTGCCATGGCCAGGGTGTGTGAGGGCCGGGCACCACTTCAGTGACATGACCTGGGTGTGAGTGCAGGGCACCCTTAGGTGACATGGACCGGGTGTGTGTGGGCCGGGCACCTTCAGCACCACATGACCCTGGGTGATGGCTGGGCACCCGTTCAGCCATGAAGCTGGGTGATGTCCGGCACCCTTCATTCCATGACCTGGTATGTGAGGGCTGGCACCCTTCAGTGCTAGTGACTGGGTGTAGGGCGGGCACCAGTGACATGACCTGGGGTGGAAGGCTGGGCACCCTTCCAGCACCATGACCCGGGTATGATGGCCGGGCACCCCTTGAGAATGACCCGGGTGTGAGGGCTGGTCACCACTTAAGGTACATGACCAGGGGGTGGAGGGCGGGCAACCTTCAGTGCCATGGCCAGGGGTGTGGAGGGCTGGGCACCCCATCAGTGCCATGACCATGGGGTGGAGGGCCGGGCACCTTCAGACATGACTGAGGGTGGAGGGCCAGGCACCCGTCCAGCACCATGACCTGGGGTGTAAGGGCCAGGCACTCATTCAGTGCCAGACTGGTGTTTTGGGCCGGGCATCCCTTCAGACATGACCTGGGGGGGCTGGGCACCCTTTCAGTGACATATCTGGGGTGTGTGAGGGCTGGGCACCTCCAGCACCATGACCCTGGAGGAGGCTGGCACCCCTTCAGTGACATGACCTGGGGTGTGAGGGCCGGGCACCTCCAGCACATGACCCGTGGTGTGGGCCGGGCCTGATTTCAGTGACAGAATGGGTGGAGGTCCGGGACTCCTCCAGCACCATGACCCGGGGTATGAGGGCTGGCACCTTAGTGCTATGGACGCGGGTGAGGGCTGTCACCACTTTAGGTACATGACCAGGGGTGAGGGCTGGGCAACCAGTGCCATGGCCAGCGGTGGGTGGCCGGGCACCCCATCAGTGCTATGACCATGGTGTGAGGCCGGGCACCCTTCGTGTGACATGACCTGGGGTGTGAGGGCTAGGAACTGTCCAGCACCATGACCCGGGGTGTAAGGGCCAGGCACCCTCCAGCACCATGACCTGGGGTATGAAGGTTGGCACCTTCAGTCACATGAGCCTGGGTGTGAGGGTGGGCACCTTCAGTGACATGACCTGGGTGGAGGGCTGGCACCTTCAGTGCCATGGCTCCGGGGTGTGAGGGCTGGGCACCTTTCAGTGACATGACCCGGGGTGTGAGGGCTGGCACCCTTCCAGCACCATGACCCGGGGTATGATGGGCACCCTGCGAGTGACCTGTGAGGCCGTCACCACTTAAGGTACATGACCAGGGGTGTGAGGGCCGGGCAACCTTCAGTGCCATGGCCAGGGGTGTGAGGCCGGGCACCCCATCAGTGCCATGACTAAGGGTGTGAGGGCCGGGCACCCTTTCAGTGACATGACCCGGGAGGCCAGGCACCGTCCAGCACCATGACCCGGGGTGTAAGGGCCACGCACCCCCAGTGCTATGACCTGGTGTTTTGGGCCGGGCATCCCTTCAGTGACATGACCTGATGTGTGGGGCTGGCACCCTTTTCAGTGAGACATGACTGTGAGGGCCGGGCACCTCCAGCACCATGAACCGGGTTTGAGGGCCTGGCACCCCTCCACAGCATGACCCGGGTATGAAGGCCGGGCACCTTCATCACATGACCCGGGTGTGAGGCCACCCTTCAGCACCATGACCCGTGTGAGGGCCGGCACTTTCAGCTATGGCCTGGGTGTGAGGGCCGGGCACCTTTCAGACAGACCTGGTGAAGGTCGGGCACCTTCCAGCACCATGACCCGGTATGATGGCTGGCACCCCTTAGTGCTATGACCTGGGTGTGAGGGCCTGGTCACCACTTTAAGGTACATGACTAGGGGTTTGAGGGCCGGCAAACCTCAGTGCCATGGCTAGGGGTGTGAGGGCCGGGCACCTCTATCAGTGCCATGACCCGGGGTGTGAGGGCCGGGCACCATTCAGTGACATGACCCGGGTGTGAGGGCCGGCACCCCAGTGACATGACCCGGGTGTGAGGGCCGGGCACCCTCTCAGCACTAATGACCCGGGGTGTGAGGGGCGGTCCCCTTCATGCCATGACCTGGGTGTGAGGGAAGGCACCCCTTCAGCACCATGACCTGGGGTGGAGGCCGGGCACCTGTCAGTGACATGAATCGGTGGTGATGTCAGGGCACCCTTCATCTCCATGACCTGGTGTCGTGAGGCCGGGCACCGCCCAGCACCATGGCCTGGGTGTGAGGCTGGCACCACTTTCAGTGACATGACCAGGGGTGGAGGCGGGCACCCCTATCAGCACTATTCTCGGGTGTGAGGGCTGGCACCTCTTAGGTCTATGACCTGGGTGTGCTGGGCTGTGTGCACTCCTTCTCAATGACATGACCCAGGTGTGTGGGCTGGCACCCTTTTAGTGCTATGACCCGAGTATGAGGGCTGGGCACCTTAAGGCGACCCGGGGTTTACGGCCGGGCACAACTAGGTACATGACCAGGTGTGAGGCCAGGCAAACCTTCAGTGCCATGGCCAGGGGTGAGGGCCGGGCACCTCATCAGTGCCATGACCCGGGGTGTGAGGGCCGACACCATTCAGTGACATGACCCAGGGTGTGTGCCAGGACCCTTAGTGACATGAACCGGGGTGAGGGCTGGGCACCCACCACATGAACCGGGGTGTGAGGGCTGGCCCTTCAGTGCCATGACCTGTGAGGCCAGGCACCCCTTCAGTGCCATGGACTGAGTGTGAGCTGGGCACCCTTCAGTGACACGCACTGTGTGAGGGCTGGCACCACTTCAGTGTCACGAATCGGGGTGGGGCCGGCACCTTTCAGTGACATGAACGGGTGTGAGGCTGTGCACCCCAAAGTGCTGCGAACCGGGGTGTGAGGCCGGGCACCTCAGTGCCATGACCGGGGTGAGGCTGGGCACCCCTTCAGCACTATGACCTGGGGTATGAGGGCTGGGCACCTTCAGTGACTTGACCTGGAGGTGGCCGGGCACCCTTACAGTGACATGACCTGATGTGAGGCCTAGCACCTCCAGCACCATGACCTGGAGTATGAGGGGCTGCACCTTTAGTGCTATGACCTGGGTGTGGGAGGGGGCCGGGCACAACTTAGGTACATGACCAGGGGTGTGAGGGCTGGGCAACCTCCAGTGCATGGGCTAGGGGTGTGAGGGGCTGGGCACCCTCCAGCACCATGACCCGGGGTGAGGGCTGGATCCACAGTGACATGACCCGGGATGAAGGGCGGGCACCCTCCAGCACCATGACCCGTGAGGGGCCGGGCACCCCTTTAGTGCTATGACCTGGTGTGAGGCCGGGCACAACTTTAGGTACATGACCGGGTGAGGCCGGGCAAACCTTCAGTGCTGGGCGGCTAGGGGTGAGGGCTGGCACCTCATCAGTGCCATGACCCGGGGTGTGAGGGCTGGGCACCACTTCAGTGACATGACCAGGGTGTGAGTGCCGAACCCCCTTAGTGACATGACCCGGGTGTGGAGGGCTGGCACCTGCACACACCCTGGGTGTGAGGGCCGGCCTCCCTTCAGTGCCATGACCTGGGGTGTGAGGGCTGGGCACCCTTCAGTGACATGACCAAGGGTGTGAGGAGCGGCACCTGTTCAGTGCCATGAATCGGGGTGTGATGTCAGGGCACCTTTCACTCTATGACCCGGTAGGTGAGGGCCAGGCACCCCTCCAGCACTATGGCCTGGGGTGAGGGTCGGCACCCCTTCAGTGACATGACCTGCTGTGGGGCTGGTCACCCCTTTTAGGTCCATGACCCGGTGTTTGCTGTGCACCCTTCAGTGACATGACCCGGGGTGGAGGGGCCGGCACCCCTTAGTGCCATGACCCGGGGTGTGAGGGCTGGACACACCTTCAGTGACATGACCTGGGTGTGAGGGCCGCACCCTTTCAGTGACATGACCTGGGGTGTGAGGGCTGGCACCCGTCCAGCACCATGAACTGGGGTGAGGGCCAGGCCTTCAGTGCCGACCCAGGTTTTGAGGCCGGGCACCCTTCAGTGACATGACCGGGGTGTGGGCCGGGCACCACTTTAGTACATGACCAGGGGTGTGAGGGCGGGCAAAGCTTCAGTGCAATGGCCAGGGGTGTGGAGGGCTGGGCACTCATCAGTGCCATGACCCGGGAGTGAGGGCCGGGCACCCCTAAGTGCCATGAACGGGGTGTGAGTGCCAGGCACCCATACAGTGCTTTGAACAGGGTGTGAGGCTCGGGCACCCTTCACATGACCTGGGTGTCAGGCTGGCACCTCACACCATGACCGGGAGTGAGGGCCGGGCACCCCATAATTGACATGAACTGGGGTTTAGGGCCGGGCAACCCCTTCAGTGACATGAAACGGGGTGTTGGTGCAGGCACCCCTACAATGTTATGAACTGGGGTGTGATGGCCGGGCACCTTTCACATGACCCTGGGTGTAGGGCTGTGCACCTTCAGCACCATGACCTGGTGTGAGGGCCAGGCACCCCTTCAGTGCCATGACCGAGGAGAGCTGGGCACCCCTTCAGTGACACGACCCGGGTGAGGGCGGCACCCTTCAGTGACATGACCCGTGAGGGCTGGGCACCTCCAGCACCATGACCCTGGGTGTGAGGGGCGAGCACACCTTCAGTGCCATGACCCGGGGTGTGAGGGCCGGGCACCACTTCAGTGTCACGAACGGGGTGAGGGCCGGGCACTTTCAGTGCCATGAATCGGGGTGTGAAGGCTGGCACCCCATCAGCACCATGACCGTATGAGGGGCGGGCACCCTTCAGTGACATGATCCGGTGTGAGGGCCGGCACCCTTACAGTGACATGACCTGATGTGAAGGTGCACCCATCCAGCACCATGACCTGGAGTATGAGGGCCGGGCACCCCTTAGTAGCAGGACTGGGGTTTGACGGCCGGGCACAACTTTAGGTACATGACCAGGGGTGTGAGGGCCGGGCAAACTCAGTGCATGGCTAGGGGTGTGAGGCCGGGCACCCCTTTAGTGACATGACCTGGTGGAGGGGCCGGGCACCCTTCAGTGCCATGACCGGGTGTGGAGGCCTGCACCACTTCAGTGTCACGAATCGGGGTGTGAGGGCTGGCACCCTTCAGTGCCATGAAACGGGGTGAGGGCCGGCACCCCTACAGTGCTGCGAACGGGTGTGAGGGCCGGGCACCCTTTCAGTGCCATGAATAGGGGTGTGAGGCTGGCACCCCACAGTGTTGCGAACCGGGTGGAGGGCTGAACCCCAGTGCCATGAATCGGGGTGAGGGCTGGTCACCTCAGCACCATGACCCGGGGTGTGAGGCCGGGCACCATCCAGTACCATGGCTCGGGTGTGGAGGGTCGGACACCCTTCAGTGACATGACCTGTGACGGCCGGGCACTTCTTCAGTGACATGACCTGTGAGGGCTGGCACCCCATTAGCACCATGACCCGGGTGTGGGGCTGGCACCTTTTAGGTCCATGACCCTGTGTCATGGCTGTGCACCCTTCAGCACCATGACCTGGGTGTAGGCTGGCACCCTTTCAGTGACATGACCCGGGGTGTGAGGCCAGGCACCCGTCCAGCACCATGACTTCGGATGTGAGGCCAGGCACCCTTCAGTGCCATGACCTGGGCTTAGCCGGGCACCCTTCAGTGACATGACCTGGATGTGTGGGCTGGCACCTTTCAGTGACATGACCTGGGTGTGAGGCTGGCACCCCTTTCAGTGACATGACCTGGGTTGTGAGGGCCGGGCACTTACAGTGACATGACCCGGATGTGAAGGCTGTACCCCTCCAGTACCATGACCCGGGGTATGAGGGCCGGGCACCCTTCAGTGACATGAAACGGGTGTTGGTGCAGGGCACCCCTACAATGTTATGAACTGGGTGTGATGGCTGGGCACTTTCACATGACCCTGGGTGAGGGTCGTGCACCCCTTCAGCACCATGACCCGGGTGGGAGGGCCAGGCACCCTTCAGTGCCATGACCCGGAGTAGAGAGCTGGGCACCCCTTCAGTGACACGAGACCTGGGTGTGATGGACACACCTTTCAGTGACATGACCTGGGTGTGAGGGCGGCACTCTCCAGCACCATGACCCTGGGTGTGAGGCCGAGCACACCTTCAGTGCGACCCGGGGTGTGGAGGCCGGGCACCACTTCAGTGTCACGAATCGGGGTGAGGGCTGGCACCCTTTCAGTGCCATGGAATCGGGGGTGTGAAGGCGGGCACCCCATCAGCACCATGACCGGGGTATGAGGGCTGGGCACCCTTCAGTGACATGATCCGTGTGAGGGCCGGGCACTCCTGGCAGACATGACCTGGATGTGAAGCGTGCACCCATCCAGCACCATGACCCGAGTATGGAGGGCCGGGCACCCTTTGGTGTTATGACCCGGGGTTTGACGGTCGGGCACAACTTTAGGCACATGACCAGGGGTGAGGGCCGGCAAACCTTCAGTGCTGGCGGCCAGGGTGTGGAGGCCGGGCACCCCATCAGTGCCATGACCTGGGGTGAGGGCTGGCACCATTCAGTGACATGACCCAGGGTGTGAGTGCCGGGCACCCCTGAGTGACATGACCTGGGGTGTGAGGGCTGGGCACCCTTCAGCACCATGACCCGGGGTGTGAGGGCTGGCCTCTTCAGTGCCTGACCCGGGGTGTGAGGGCTGTGCACCCTTCAGTGACATGACCAAGGGTGAGGACTGGCACCTGTTCAGTGCTGCGAATCGGGTGATGTCAGGGCACCCCTTCATCTCCATGACCTGGTATGTGAGGGCCAGGCACTGCCCAGCACCATGGCCCGTGAGGGCCACCACTTCAGTGACATGAACTGGGTGTGAGGGCCGGCACCCCATCAGCACTATTCCCAGGGTGTGGAGGGCTGGCACTTTAGGTCCATGACCTGGGGTGTCATGGCTGTGCACCCTTCAGTGACATGACCCAGGTGTGAGGGCTGCACCTTTAGTGCCATGACCGAGTATGAGGCCGGCACTTTAGTGTTATGACCCGGGTTTGCCGGGCCGGGCACAACTTAGGCACATGACCAGGGTGTGAGGGCCGGCCAAACCTTCAGTGCCATGGCCAGGGTGTGAGTGCCGGGCACCTCATCAGTGCCATGACCCGGGGTGTGAGGGCGGGCACCATTCAGTGACATGACCCAGTGTGAGTGCTGGGCACCCCTTCAGTGACATGACCCGGGGTGTTGGAATTCTTCAGCACCATGACCTGGGGTGTGAGGGCTGGCCTCTTCAGTGCCATGACCTGGAGGGCTGGGCACTCTTCAGTGACATGGGACCAAGGGTGTGAGGACTGGGTACCCATTCAGTGCCATAAATCGGGTTTGATGTCAGGGCACCCCTTCATCTCCATGACCCGGTATGTGAGGGCCAGGCATCGCTCCAGCACCATGGCCTGGGGTGTGAGGAAGGGCACCACTTCAGTGACATGATCTGGGGTGTGAGGGCCGGGCACCCTATCAGCACCATTCCCTGGGGTGTGAGGGTCTGGCACTTTTAGGTCCACATGACCCGGGGGTGTCATGGCTGTGCACCCTTTCAGTGACATGAGACCTGGGGTGTGAGGGCTGGGCACCCATCAGCACCATTCCTCGGTGTGAGGGCTGGGCACCCCTTAGGGTCCATGACCCGGAAGTCATGGCTGCACCTTCAGTGATATGACCTGGGTGTGAGGGCCGGGCACCTGTCCAGCACCATGAACTGGGTGTGGGAGGGCCAGGCACCCCTTCAGTGCTATGACCTAGGGTGAGGGCTGGCACCCTTCAGTGACATGACCTGGGTGTGTGTGGGCCGGGCACCACTTTAGGCACATGACCAGGGGTGTGAGGGCTGGGCAAAGCTTCAGTGCAATGGCCAGGGGTGTGAGGGACGGGCACTCTCATCAGTGCCATGACCCGGGAGGAGGGCTGGCACCCCTTAATGCCATGAAACGGGGTGAGCAGGGCACCCACACAGCTTGAACCAGGGGTGTGAGGTCGGGCACTCTTCCCATGACCTGGGACAGTCTGGGCACCCTCAGCATCATGACCTGGAGGTGAGGCTGACACTGGCACTGATATTAACTGCTTAGCCGGGCACCCCTTCATTGACATGAAAGGGTGGGTGCAGGGTACCCACAATGTTATGAACCGGGGTGTGATGGCCGGGCACCTTTCACATGACCCGGTACAGGGCCTGCACCCTTCAGCACTGGCGACCTGGTGGGGAGGGCCAGGCACCTTCAGTGCCATGACCCGAGTGGTGAGATGGGCACCTTCAGTGACACACCTGGGTGTGAGGCTGGGCACCCTTTCAGTGACATGACCTGGGGTGTGAAGGCCGGGCACCCTTCAGTGCTATTGACCCGGGGTGTGAGGTCTGGGCACCACTTCAGTGTCACGAATCGGGGTGGCTGGCACTTTCAGGTGCCATGAAACGGGGTGTGAGGGCTGGGCACCCTACAGTGCTGCGAACTGGGGTGTGAGGGCTGGCACCTTTCAGTGCCATGATAGGGGTGTGGAGGGCTGGCACCTGCTAGTGGCAGGGAACTGTGAGGGGAACCCCATAGTGCTGGGCGAATCGGGGTGTGAGGCTTGTCACCCCTTCAGCACCATGACCTGGGTGAGGGCTGGCACCAATCCAGGTACCATGGCTCGGGTGTGAGGGTCGGACACCTTTCAGACATGACCTGGGTGGACGCTGGGCACCAGTGACATGAGACCCGGTGTGGAGGGGCTGGGCACCCCATCAGCACTATGACCCGGAGGGTGAGGGCTGGGCACCCCTTAGGTCCATGACCCTGGGTGTTGTGGCTGTGCACCCTTCAGCACACATGACCTGGGTGTGAGGGCTGGGCACCCTTTCAGTGACATGACCCGGGTGTGAGGGCTAGGCACCTGTCCAGCACCATGACTCTGATGAGGGCCAGGCACCTTCAGTGCATGACCTGTGTTTGGGGCCGGGCACCCTTCAGGACATGACCTGATGTGGGGCTGGCACCTTTCAGTGACATGACCTGGTGAGGGCTGGCACCCTTCAGTGACATGACCTGGTGCGAGGGCTGGCACCTTACAGTGACATGACCTGATGTGAAGGCCGGGCACCCCTTCAGCCATGACCTGGAGTGAGGGCTGGGCACCCTTTAGTGTTAGTGACCTGGAGGCCGGGGCACAACTTTAGGTACATGACCTGGGGTGTGAGGGCTGGCAAACCTTCAGCATGGCCAGGGGTGAGGGCCGGGCACCCCATCAGTGCAATGACCCGGGTGTGTGAGGGCTGCACCACTTCAGTGACATGACCCAGGTGTGAGTGCCGGCACCCATTAGGGAGACATGACCCGGGTGTGAGGGGCTGGCACCCTTCAGCACCATAGACCTGGGGTGTGAGGGCTGGCCCTTCAGTGTCATGAACTGGGTGTGAGGGCTGGGCACCCCTTCAGTGACATGACCAAGGGTGTGAGGGACTGGGCACCTGTTCAGTGCTGAATCGGGGGTGTGATGTCAGGCACCCTTTCATCTCTATGACCTGTGAGGGCCAGGCACCGCTCCAGCACCATGGCCTGGGTGTGAGGGCTGGGCACCCCTTCAGTGACATGACCGTGTGAGGGCTGGGCACCCCATCAGCACTATTCTGGGGTGTGGAGGCTGGGCACTTTAGGTCCATGACCCGTGTCATGGCTGCAGCACCCTTCAGTGACATGACCCGGGGTGTGAGGGCCGGGCACCCGTCCAGCACCATGAACTGGGTGGAGGCCAGGCACCCCTTCCAGTGCTGGACTCAGGGTGGAGGGCTGGCACCCTTCAGTGACATGACCTGGGTGGTGGGGCTGGGCACCACTTTAGGTACATGACCAGGGGGTGTGGAGGGCCGGGCAAAGCTTCAGTGGAATGGCCAGGGTGAGGGACGGGCACTCTCACGAAGCATGACCTGGGAGTGGAGGGCCGGGCACTTTTGTGCTATGAAACGGGGTGTGAGTGCCAGGCACCCACAGTGCTTTTGAACCAGGGTGTGAGGTTTGCACTTTCCCATGACCCGGGGTGTCAAGGCTGGGCACCCTCGCATCATGACCCGGAGGTGAGGGCCGACACCCCATACTGACATTAACCGGGGTTTTAGGCTGGGCACCTTCATTGACACATGAAACGGGGTGCAGGGTACCCCTATAATTTAGATGAACCGGGGTGTGATGGCAGGGCACTTTCTTGATGACCCTGGGCAAGCAGGGCCGTGCACCCTTCAACATCATGACCTGGGTGTGAGGGCCAGGCACCCCTTTAGTGCCATGACCTGAGGAGAGCTGGGCACCTTCAGTGACACACCCGGGGTGAGGGCGGGCACCTTTCAGTGACATGACCCGGGGTGTGAGGGCCACCACTTCAGTGTCACGAATCGGGGTGAGGGCTGACACCCTTTCAGTGCCATGAAACGGGGGTGTGAGGGCGGGCACCTACAGTGCTGTGAACCGGGTGGAGGGCTGGCACCTTTCAGTGCCATGAATAGTGTGAGGGGCCGGGCACTCCTTCAGTGCCTGACCCGGGGTGTGAGGCTGGCAACACTTCAGTGTCACGAATGGGGGTGAGGGCCGGGCACCCTTTCAGTGCCATGAACGGTGAGGGCCGGGCACCCCTACAGTGCTGGAACCGGGTGTGAGGGCCGCACCCTTCTTCAGTACCATGAATAGGGGTGTGAGGGCCGGGCACCCCTACAGTGCTGCGAACCGGGTGAGGCGGGGAACCCTTCAGTGCCATGAATCGGGGTGAGGCCGGGTCACCCCTTCAGCACTATGACCTGGGTGTGGAGGGCGGCACCAATCCATTACCATGGCTCGGGGTGTGAGGGCTGGACACCCCTTCAGACATGACCCGGGGTGTGGACGGCCGGGCACTCTCTTCAGTGACATGACCCGGGGTGAGGCTGGCACCCCTTCAGCACCATGACCCGGGGTGTGAGGGCTGGCACCCCTTAGGTCCATGACCCTGGGTGTCATGTGGCCGTGCACCCTTTCAGCAACCAGACCTGGGGTGGAGGGCCGGGCACCCTTTTCAGTGACATGACCCGGGGTGGAGGGCCAGGCACCGTCCAGCACTATGACCTGGATGAGGGGGTCAGGCACCCCTTCAGTGCCATGACCCGGGGTGTTTTGGGCCGGCACCCCTTCAGTGACATGACCTGGGATGTGTGGGGCCGGCACCCCAGTGACATGACCCGGGTGGAGGGCCGGCACCAGGACATCACCCGGGGTGTGAGGGCGGGCACTTACAGTGACATGACCCGGGATGTGAAGGCCGGCACCCTCCAGCACCATGACCCGGGTAAGAGGTGGGCCGGCACCCTTTAGCATGCTGACCTGGGTGTGAGGGCCGGGCACAACTTAGGTACATGACCTGGGTGTGAGGGCTGGGTAAACCTTCAGTGCTATGGCCAGGGTGAGGGCTGCACTCATCAGTGCCATGACCTGGGTGAGGGCTGGCCACCTTCAGTGACATGACCCAGGGTGTGGAGTGCCGGGCACCTATTAGTGACATGACCTGGTGTCGTGAGGCCGGGCACCTTCAGCACCACTGACCCGGGGTGAGGGCTGGGTCTCTTCAGTGTGCCATGACCTGGGTGTGGAGGGCTGGGCACCCCTTCAGTGACATGACCATGGGTGTGAAGACCGGGCACCTGTTCAGTGCCATGAATCGGGGTGTGATGTCAGGGCACTTCATCTCCATGACCCGGTAGGTGAGGGCCAGGCACCTCCAGCACCATGGCCCGGGGTGTGAGGGGCCGGGCACCCCTCAGTGACATGACCCTGTGTGAGGGCCGGCACCCCATCAGCACCATTCTCGGGGTGTGAGGGCTGGGCACCTTTAGGTCCATGACCTGGGGTGTCATGGCGTGCACCCTTCAGTGACATGACCCGGGGTGTGAGGGCCGGCACCCTTTAGTGCTGCCGACCCGGGGTGTGAGGGCTGGCACCTTTTCAGTGACATGACCTGGGTGTGTGAGGGCCGGGCACCCATCCAGCACCATGAACCGGGGTGAGGGCCAGGCCCCCTTCAGTGCTATGACCCAGGGTTTGAGGGCCGGGCACCCCTTCAGTGTCATGACCTGGGGTGTGTGTGGGCCGGGCACCACTTAGGTACACACCAGGGGTGAGGGCCGGGCAAAGCTTCAGTGCATGGGGTGTGTGAGGGCCGGGCACTTATCAGTGCCATGACCCGGGGAGTGAGGGCTGGCACCCTTATGCTATGGAACGGGGTGAGTGCAGGCACCATAAGTAGCTGGAACCAGGGGTGTGTGAGGGCTCGGGCACTCTTCACATGACCCGGGTGTCAGGGCTGGGCACCCCTCGCACCTATGACCTGGAGGTGAGGGCCGGGCACCCCATAATTGACATGAACTGGGGTTTTAAGGACACTTTTCAGTGACATGAAACGGGGTGTGCAGTGGGCACCTTGCAATGTTATGAACTGGGGTGTGATGGCCGGGCACCACATGACCAAGGGCTGTGCACCCTTTCAGCACCATGACCCGAGGAGCTGGCACTCTTCAGTGACACGACCCGAGGTGAGGCCGGGCACCACTTCAGTGTCACGAATCGGGGTGGGCACCCTTTCAGTGCCATGAAACGGGGTGTGAGGCCGGGCACCCACAGCAAGCAGCGAACTGGGTGTGAGGCCGGCACCCTTTCAGTGCCATGACCTGGTATGAGGGGCCGGTCACTCCTTCAGTGCGACCTGGGGTGGAGGCCGGAAACCCTTCAGTGACATGACCAGGCGTCAGGGCCGGCACCCTTCAGTGCCATGAACTGGGTGAGGGCGGGGACCTTCAGTGCTGGGCGAAACGGGGTGTGAGGCCGGGCACTTTTCCATTGGACATGACCCGTGTGAGGGCTGGCCGATTTCAGTGCCATGAATCGGGGTGAGGGCCGGGCACCCTTCAGTGCTATGACCTGTGGTGTGAGGGCTAGGCACCCTTCATTGACATGACCTTGGGTGTGAGGCTGCACCCCTTCAATGACATGACCCGGAGGCCGGCACCCTTTCAGTGCTGAACTGGGGTGAGGTGCCGGTCACCTTCAGTGCCATGATCCGGGGTGAGGCTGGGCACCCTTTCAGAAGGCGGGATTCGTGGAGGGCTGGAAACCTTCAGTGACATGACCCGGCGTCAGGTCCCAGCACCCTTCAGTGCCATTAAACGGGTGTGGAGGCTGGGCACCTTCAGCACCATGACCCTGGGTGTGAGGGCTGGCCTGACGGTTCCATGACCCGGGATATGAGGGCCGGCACCCTTATGCTGGCGACCCGGGGTGTGAGGCCGGGCACCTTCAGTGACATGACCTGGGGTGTGAGGGCCGGGCAACCCTTCAGTGACATGGAACGGAGGTGAGGGCAGGCACCCTAGAGAGCTATAAACCTGGTGTGTGAGGCCCGGCACTCCTTCACGTGACACCGGTGTGAGGGCCGGGCACCTTTCAGTGCCATGACTGGGATGTGAGGGCTGGCACCTCCAGCACCATGGCCTGGGTGTGAGGGCGGCACCCCTTCAGTGTCACATGGGTGTGTCAGGCCTGACACCCTCCATCACCATGGTCCGGGGTGAGAGCCGGGCACCTTTCAGTGCCATGAATCGGGGTGTGAGGGCTGGGCACCACCTACGTACATGACCAGGGTGTGAGGCCGGCAAAACTTCAGTGCCATGGCCAGGGTGGTGTGATGCCGGGCACCTCATCAGTGCCATGACCTGTGGTGGGAGGGCTGGGCACCCTTCAGTGACATGACCTGTGTGAGGCCGGAACCCTTCAGTGACATGACCCAGGGTGTGGGAGGCCGGGTACCCTTTCAGCACCATGACCTGGTGTGAGGGTGGGCACCCCTTCAGTGCCATGACCCAGGGTGTGAGGGCTGGCCCTTCAGTGCCATGACCTGGAGTGTGGAGGGCTGGGCACCCCTTCAGTGACATGACCCTGGTGTGGAGGCCGGGCACCCTCTGACATGACCTGGGGTGGATGGTGCTGGCACCTCAACACCATGATCCGGTGTGAGGGCCAGGCACCTCTTCAGTGCCGACCCGGAGGTGAGAGCTGGCACTCCTTCAGTGACATGACCTGGGTGTGAGTGCCGGGCACCAATACAGTGCTTGAACCAGGGTGTGAGGACGGCACCTCTTCACATGACCTGGGTTTCAGGCCGGGCACTCCTCCAGCTCTGCGACCCAAGGTCAGCTAGGCACCCTTCAGTGCCATGACCCGGAGTGTGAGGGCTGGACACCCTTCAGTGACATGACCTGGGGTGAGAGGGCAGGGCACCCTCCAGCACCATGACCTGGGTGAGTAGGCCAGGCACCCCTTCAGTGCCATGAACTGGAGTGTGAGGGCCGGGCACCCTTTCAGTGACATGACCCGGGTGTGAGGGCAGGGCACCCTCCAGCACCATGGCCTGAGCTAGGAGGGCCGGGCACTCTCAGTGTCTGGCGACCCGGGTGTGTCAGGGGTTCGGACAGCCCTCCAGCACCATGTCCTGGGTGTGAGGCCGGGCACCTTCCAGTGCCATGAAACGGGGTTGAGGGCCGGGCACCAAATTATGTACATGACCAGGGGTGTGAGGGCCAGGCAAACCTTCAGTGCCATGGCTAGGATGTGAGGCTGCAGTTCCCAGCATGATCTGGGGTGTAGGCTGGCACTCTTCAGTGTCATGACCTGGAAAATAGGAGCCTGACACCCCTACAGCACCATGGCCCGGGCTGTGAGGGCGAGGCACCCTTTCAGCTAGTGAATCGGGGTGTGAGGGCCTGGCACCACTTTAGGTACATGACCAGGGGTGTGAAGGACGGGCAAACCTTCAGTGCCATGGCCAGGGGTGTGAGGGCCGGGCACCCTTCAGTGCCATGACCTGGGGTGGAGGGCTGCACTCTTCTGACATGACCTAGAGGGCCGGGCATCCCTTCAGTGACATGACCTGGAGGAGGGCTGGCACCCCTTCAGCACCACGACCCGGGGTGTGAGGGCCAGGCACCCCTTAGTGCTATGACCTGGGTGTGAGGGCCGGGCACCCCTTCAGGACATGACCTGGGTGAGGGCCGGCACCCTTCACATGGGTGGCAGGGCCGGGCACTTTTTCAGTGCCATGACCGGGGTGTCATGGCCTGACACCTCCATCACCATGGCCCGGGTGGAGGGGCCGGGCCCTTTGAGTGCCATGAATCTGGGTGTGATGGCCAGGCACCCTCCAGCTCTATGACCTGTGGTGATCGCGGGCACCCTTCACATGACATGGGGTGAGGGTCAGCACCTTTTTCAGTGCCATGACCGGGGTGTGTCATGGCCTGACACCCTCCATCACCATGGCCTGGGGTGAGGGCTGGGCACCCTTTGAGTGCCATGAATCTGGGGTGATGGCCAGGCACCTCTTCAGCTCTATGACCCGGTGTGAGCGCCTGGCACCCCTTCAGTGCCATGGAGCTGGGTGAGGGCTGGGCACCTTCAGTGCCAGAAACGAGGTGAGGGCTGGGCACCCTACAGTGCTATGAACCGGGGTGAGGGCTGAACTCAACCCCATGACCTGGGTGTGAGGGCCGGGCACCCCTTAGGTCCATGACCTGGGTGTATGCACCCTTCAGTGACATGACCTGGGGTGAGGGCTAAGCACCTTTTAGTGATATGACCTGGTGTGAGGGGCTGGCACCCTCCATCACCATGACCCGGAGGTGATGGCCGGGCACCTTCATGCCATATCCGTGTAGGGCGGGACCCTTCAGTGCTAGGAACTGGTGAGTGAGGCCGGGCACTCTTCAGTGCCATGAAACGGGGTGTGAAGGCCGGCACCCTCCAGCACCATGAGCCTGGTATGAGGGTCACCAGGCTGACCTGTGGGTGAGGGGTGCACTCTTTCATTGACATGACCCGGGTGTGAGGGCCGTGCACCCTTCAATGACATGACCCGAGGTGGGGCCGGGCAACCTTTCAGTGCTATGAACTGTGTGAGCTGGTCACTCCTTCCAGCGGCATTCTGTGAGGGTACGACCTTTCAGTGCTATGAACTGTGTGGAGTGCCGGTCACCTCAGCCCCATGACCTGGGTGTGATGGCTGGGCACCTGCTTAGGGTCTGACATGGGTGTGAGGGCCGACACACCTTCAGTGCCATGTCGCAGGTGTGACGGCCGGGCACCGCTCAGTTCCATGACCCGGGGTGTGAGGGCTGAAACCTTCAGTGACATGACCGGGGGTCACGTCCCAGCAC
This sequence comes from Homarus americanus, assembly GCF_018991925.1. Taxonomy (NCBI): domain Eukaryota; kingdom Metazoa; phylum Arthropoda; class Malacostraca; order Decapoda; family Nephropidae; genus Homarus; species Homarus americanus. Next base: position 10,922 of record NW_024740064.1, on the reverse strand, counting down.
CCTTCAGTGCCATTAAACGGGGTGTGAAGGCCGGCACCCTTCAGCACCATGACCCGGGTGTGAGGGCCAGGCTTGATTTTAGTCCATGATCCGGGATATGAGGCGGGCACCCTTGCGCTATGACCCGGGTGTGAAGGCCGGGCACCCTTTAGTGACATGACCCGTGTGAGGGCTGGCACCCTTCAGTGACATGACCTGGGGCGTCAGGTCCCAGCACCCCTTCAGTGCCATTAAACGGGGTGTGAAGGCCGGGCACCTCCATCACCATGGCCTGGCTGTGAGGGCGAGGCACCTTCAGTGCCATGAATGTGTGAGGGCTGGCACCACTTAGGCAATGACCAGGGGGTGTGAAGGCCAAACCCCAGCAGGTGGGACGGCTGGGCACCGCTTCAGTGCCATAACCTGTGACGGCTGGGCACCCTTTTCAGCTCCATGACCCGTGGTGTGAGGGCCGGCAACAGCTTCAACCCATGACCTGGGGTGTGAGGGCTGGCACCTTTAGGTCCATGACCCTGGGTGTGAGCTGCACCCCTTCAGTGCCATGAAACGGGGTGGAGGGGCACCCTACAGTACTGTGAACTGGGTGTGAGGCCACACCCTTCACATGACCAGGTGTGGGGGCTGGGCACCCTTCAATGCTATGACCTTGGGTGTGACGGCTGAACCTTCAGTGACATGCCCGGGCATCAGGGCTGGGCTCCCTTCAGGGCCATGTGCTGGGTTGAGGCGCACCCTTCAGTGCCATGAAAATGGGAGGGCAGGGCACCCTAGAGAGCTATAAACCGGGGTGTGAGGCCCGGGCACCCTCACATGACACGGGGTGAGGGCTGGGCACTTTCAGTGCCATGACTGGGGTGTGAGGGCTGGCACCTCCAGCACCATGGCCTGGGGGTGGGGGCTGGCACCTTCAGTGTCATGACATGGCTGTGTCAGGGTCACACCCTCCATCGGCCTGGCTGTGTGAGGGCCGGCACCCTTTCAGTGCGAATCGGGGTGTGAGGCGGCACCACCTACGACATGACCAGGGGGTGAGGCCGGGCAAAACTTCAGTGCTATGGCTAGGGGTGTATGCTGGGCACCTCATCAGTGCCGACCTGGTGAGGGGCTGGCACCTTTCAGTGACATGACCCGGGGTGTGAGGGCCGGGCACCCTCAGTGACATGACCCAGGTGTGAGGGCTGGGTACCCTTCAGCACCATGACCTGGGTTGAGGGTGGGCACCCTTTAGTGCCATGACCTGGGGTGAGGCTGGGCATCCTTCAGTGACATGACCCGAGTGGAGGGCTGCACCCCTTCAGCACCACGACCTGGGGTGGGAGGGCCAGGCACCCTATGCCATGACCTGTGTGAGGGCTGGCACCTTCAGGGACATGACCCGGGTGAGGGTGGGCACCCTTCACATGACACGGGTGAGGCTGGCACCTTTTCAGTGCCATGACTGGGTGTGTTTATGGGCCTGACACCCTCCATCACCATGGCCTGGGTGTGAGGGCTGGGCACCCTTGAGTGCTATGAATCTGGGTGTGATGGCCAGGCACCAGCTCTATGACCGTGGTGTGAGCGCCGGGCACCCTTCAGTGCCATGAGCCGGGTGTGAGGCCGGGCACTCCTTCAGTGCCATGAACGAGGTGTGGGCTGGCACCCTTACAGTGCTATGAACCGGGGTGAGGGAGGGTTGAACTGGCCAACCCCATGACCTGGAGGCTGGCACCCTTAGGTCCATGACCCGGTGGTGGAAGGCCGTGCACCCCTTCAGTGACATGACCCGGGGTGTGAGGGCCAAGCACCCCTTTAGTGATATGACCCGGGTGAGGGCCGGGCACCTTCATCACCATGACCCGGAGGTGATGGCCGGGCACCCTTCAATGCCATGATCCGTGTGAGGGGCGGCACCTCAGTGCCATGAACCGGTGAGTGAGGGCTGGCACTCTTCAGTGCCAGGAACGGGGTGTGAAGGCCGGCACCCTCCAGCACCATGACCTGGGTTGAGGGCTGGCACCTTCAGTGCTATGGCCTGTGAGGGCCGGGACCTTTCATTGACATGACCTGTGGAGGCTGTGCACCTTCAATGACATGACCCGGGAGGTGTGGGGCTGCAACCTTTCAGTGCCATGAACCGGGTGGAGTGCCGGTCACCTTCAGTGCCATGATCCGGGGTGAGGGCCACGCACCTTTTAGTGCCATGAACCGGGTGTGAGTGCCGGTCACCTTCAGCCCTATGACCCGGGGTGTGATGGCCGGGCACCCGTTTAGGTCTATGACAGGGTGTGGAGGCTGGACACCTCAGTGCCATGTCCAAGGGTGTGACGGCTGGGCACCGCTTCAGTTCCATGACCCGGGGTGTGAGGGCTGGAAACCTTTCAGTGCCATGACCCGGGGCACGTACCAGCACCCCTTCAGTGCCATTAAACGGGGTGTGGTGGCACCTTCAGCACCATGACCTGGGGGTGGGGCCAGGCTTATTTTAGTTCCATGATCCGGGATATTGAGGCCGGGCACCCTTAGTGCCATGACCCGGGGTGAAGGCTGGCACCCTTTCAGTGACATGACCCGGGGTGAGGGGTGGAACCTTCAGTGACATGACCCGGGGTCAGGTCCCAGCACCCTTCAGTGCCATTAAACGGGGTGTGAGGCCGGGCACCCTCCATCACCATGGCCCGGGCTGTGAGGGCGAGGCACCCTTTCAGTGCCATGAATCGGGGTGTGAGGGCCTGGCACCACTTTAGGTACATGACCAGGGGTGTGAAGGCCGGGCAAACCTTCAGTGCCATGGCCAGGGGTGTGACGGCCGGGCACCGCTTCAGTGCCATAACCCGGGGTGTGACGGCCGGGCACCCTTTCAGCTCCATGACCCGTGGTGTGAGGGCCGGCAACAGCTTAACTCCATGACCTGGGGTGAGAGCTGGGCACCCTTTTAGGTCCATGACCCTGGGTGTGAGGGGCTGCACCCCTTTCAGTGCCATAGGGGTGTGAGGGCCGGGCACCCCTCAGTACTGTGGAACTGGGGTGTGAGGGCCGGGCACCCCTTCACATGACCAGGGGTGTGAGGGCCGCACCCTTCAATGCTATGACCTTGGGTGACGGCCGGAACCCTTCAGTGACATGCCTGGGCATCAGGGCTGGGCTCCCTGTCAGGCCATGTGCCGGGCTTGAGGGCGGGCACCCTTCAGGCGAAACGGGAGTGTGAGGGCAGGGCACCCCTAGAGAGCTATAAACTGGGGTGTGAGGCCCGCACCTTCACATGACACGGGGGTGTGTGAGGGCCGCACCAGTGCCATGACCGGGTGAGGGCTGGCACCTCCGCACCATGGCCTGGGGTGTGAGGCTGGCACCCCTTCAGTGTCATGACATGGCTGTGTCAGGGCCTGACACCTCCATCACCAAGGCCCGGGGTGAGGCCGGGCACCCTTTCAGTGCCATGAATCGGGGTGTGAGGCCGGCACCACCACGTACATGACCAGGTGTGAGGCCGGGCAAACTTTAGTGCCATGGCTGGGAGTGGCACCTCATCAGTGCCATGACCCGTGGTGTGTGGGGGCTGCACTTTCAGTGACATGACCCGTGAGGGCTGGCACCCTTCAGTGACATGACCCAGGGTGTGAGGGCTGGCACCCTTCAGCACCATGACCTGGTTAGAGGGTGGCACCTTTAGTGCCATGACCCGGGGTGTGAGGGCTGGCCTCTTCAGTGCCATGACCTGGAGTGTGAGGCCTGGGCTCAGTGACATGACCTGGGTGGAGGGCTGGGCACTTCTCATGACCTGGGTGTTGGGTGGCACCCTTTCAACACCATGATCTGGTGAGGGCCAGGCACCCTTTCAGTGCCATGACCCGAGTGGTGAGAGCTGGGCACCCTTCAGAGATATGGACCTGGGTGAGTGCCGGGCACCCATACAGTGCTTTGAACCAGGGTGTGAGGCTGGCACTTCACATGACCCGGGGTGTCAGGGCTGGGCACTCTCCAGCACCATGACCTGGGTGTCAGGGCTGGCACCCATAAGTGACATGAACTGTGGTATAGGGCTGGCACCCTTCAGTGTCATGAACGGGGTGGGGGCAGAGCACCCCTACAGTGTTATGAATCGGTGTAGGGGCCGGCACCCTTCACATGACCCGGGTGTAGGGGCTGGCACCTTCAACACCATAACCCGGGGTGTGAGGGCCAGGCACCCCTTCATGCCATGACCCTGAGGTGAGGGCCGGACCCTTTCAGTGACATGACCTGGGGTGAGGGCAGGCACCCATCCAGCACCATGACCCGGGTGAGGGCCAGGCACCCCTTCAGTGCCATGAACTGAGTGTGAGGGCTGGCACCAGTGACATGACCTGGAGTGTGAGGGCAGGGCACCCTCCAGCACCATGGCTGGGTTGGGAGGGCTGGCACCCTTCAGTGTCGTACCCGGGTGTGTCAGGGCTCACAGCCTCCAGCACCATGTCCCGGGGTGTGAGGGCTGGGCACCCTTCCAGTGCCATGAAACGGATGAGGGCCGGGCACCAAATTATGTACATGACCAGGGGTGTGACAGCTGGGCAAACCTTCAGTGTCATGACCTGGTGTGTTAGGGCCTCACACCCCTACAGCACCATTGCCCGGCTGTGGAGGGCGAGGCACCTTCAGTGCCATGAATCGGGTGTGAGGGCCTGGCCCCACTTTAGGTACATGACCAGGGGTGTGAATGCCGGCAAACCTTCAGTGCCATGGCCAGGGGTGTGAGGGCGGGCACCTCTTCAGTGCGCATGACCCGTGAGGGCCGGGCACCTTCCTTGACATGAGCCTGGAGGCCGGGCATCCTTCAGTAACATGACCGGAGTGAGGCCGGGCACCCTTCAGCACCACAACCTGGGGTGAGGGCCAGGCACCCTCTATGCCATGACCCGTGTGAGGGCTGGGCACTCTTCAGTGACATGACCTGGGTGGAGGGCTGGCACCCCTTCACATGACACGGGGTGTGGGAGGCCGGGCAATTTTTCAGTGCTATGACCGGGGTGTGGAGGGGCTGGGCACCCTCCAGCACCATGGCTGTGGTGGGCCGGGCACTTCAGTGTCATGACATGGGTGTGTCAGGCCTGACACCTCCATCACCATGGCCCGGGGTGTGAGGGCCGGGCACCCTTTCAGTGCCATGAATCGGGGTGAGGTTGCACCACTCACGACATGACCAGGTGTGAGGCCGGGCAAAACTTCAGTGCCATGGCCAGGGTGTATGCCGGGCACCCATCAGTGCCATGACCCGGGTGGTGAGGCTGGGCACCCTTCAGTGTCATGACCCGGGTGTGTCAGGCCTGACACTCACAGCACCATGGCCCGGGCTGAGGGCGAGGCACCTTTCAGTGCCATGAATCGGGGTGTGAGGCCGGCACCAGTAGGATGACCAGGGTGTGGAGGCCAGCAACCTTCAGTGCCATGGCCTAGGGTGTGAGGGTGGGCACCCCTTCAGTGCTGACCCGGAGTGTGAGGCCGGGCACCCTTCAGTGACATGACCGGGGTGTGAGGGGGGCACCTTCACATGACCCGGGGTGAATGGCTGGCACCCCTTCAACACCATGATCCGGTGGAGGGCCAGGCACCCTTTCAGTGCCATGACCTGAGTGTGAGGGTTGCACCCCTTTCAGTGACATGACCTGGGTGAGTGCGCGGGCACCCATACAGTGCTTTGAACCAGGGTTTGAGGGCCGGGCACCCCTTCACATGACCTTGGGGTGTCAGGGCTGGCACTCCTCCAGCACTCATGACCCGGGTGTCAGGGCCGGGCACCCTATAAGTGACATGAACTGTGGTATTAGGGCCGGGCACCCTTCAGTGTCAGTGAAACGGGTGTGGGGGCAGAGCACCCCTCCAGTAGCATGAACCTGGTGTGGAGGGCCGGGCACCCCCTTCACATGACCCTGGGTGGTGGCCGGGCACCCTTCTACACTATGACCTGGGTGAGGGCCAGGCACCCTTCAGTGCCGTGGAGCCGGAGTGTGAGGGCTGGCCACCTTCAGTGACAGGACCCGGGTGTGAGGGCAGGGCACCCTCCAGCACCATGATCCGGGGTGTGAGGCCAGGCACCCCTTCAGTGCCATGAACTGGAGTGTGAGGGCCGGGTACCCTTTCAGTGACATGACCGGGGTGTGAGGGCAGGGCACCTTCCAGCACCATGGCCTGGGTTTGAGGCCAGCACCCTTCAGTGTCATGACCTGGTGTGTCAAGGTCTGACAGCCTCCAGCACCATGTCGAGGGGGTGTGAGGGCTGGGCACCCTTTCAGTGCCATGGACCTGAGGTGAGAGCTGGGCACCCCTTCAGCGACATGACCTGGGGTGAGTGCTGGCACCATACAGTGCTTTGAACTAGGGTGTGAGGGCTGGCACCTTCACATGACCTGGGGTGTCAGGGCTGGGCACCTCCAGCACCATGACCTGGGGTGTCAGGGCTGCACCCATAAGTGGCGAACTGTGGTGTTAGGCTGGCACCCTTCAGTGTCATGAAGCGGGGTGTGAAGACACCTCACAGTGTTATGGAACTGGTGTGAGGGCACCCTTCACATGACCGTGGGTGTAAGGGCCGGCACCCCTTCAGCACCATGACCTGTGTGAGGGCCAGGCACCCAGTGCCGTGAGCCAGAGTGTGAGGGCGGCCACCCTTCAGTGACAGGACCCGGGGTGTGAGGGCAGGGCACCCTCAGCACCATGATCCGGGGTGTGAGGGCCAGGCACCTCTCAGTGCCATGAACTGGAGGAGGGCTGGGCACCAGTGACATGACCTGGGGTGTGAGGGCAGGGCACCCTCCAGCACCATGGCCTGGGTTAGGGGGCCGGGCACCTTCAGTGTCATGACCCGGTGTGTCATGTCTGACAGCCTTCAGCACCATGTCGAGGGGTGTGAGGGCTGGGCCACCAGTGCCATGAATCGGGGGTGTGAGGGCCAGGCAAAGCTTCAGTGCAATGGCCAGGAGTGAGGGCCGGGCACACCATCAGTGCCATGACCTGGGTGTGAGGGCCAGGCACCACTTCAGTGACATGACCCGGATGTTAGGGCCGGCACTCTTTAGTGCATGACCGGGGTGTGAGGGCTGCTGCACCTTCAGTGACATGACCCGGGGTGTGAGGGCCGGGCACCCTTAGTGACATGACCTGGGGTGTGAGGGCTGGGCACCCCTCCAGCACCATGACCCGGGAGTGAGGGCCAGGCACCTTCAGTGCCATGACCGGGGTGTGAGGGCTGGCACCTTTCAGTGCCATGGAACGGGGTGTGAGGCCGGGCACCCCTACAGTTGCAGGAACCGGGGTGTGAGGGCGACACCCCTTCACATGACCTGGGGTGTGAGGGCCAGGCACCTTTCAGCAAGGAACGGGTGTGAGGGCCGGCACCCCTTACATGACCTGGGTGGAGGGTCGGGCACCTTCAGTGAAATGAATCGGGGGTGGAGGGCTGGGCACCCCTTCAGCACCATGACCCAGGGTGTTAGGGCCGCCTGATTTTAGTGCCAAGAATCGGGGGTGTGAGGCCGGGCACCCCTTCAGCTCCATGAACCCTGGTGTGAGGGCCGGGACCCTTTAGGTCCATGACCTGGGGTGTGATGGCCGTGCACCCTTCAGTGACATGACCTGGGTGTGAGGGCTGGCACTTTACATGACCTGGTTGTAAGGGCTGGGACCCTTCAGCACATGACCTTTGGTGAGGGCCAGGCACCCTTCAGTGCCATGACGTGGATTGAAAGCTGGGCACCCCTTCAGTGACGTGACCCGGGGTGTGAGGACCGGGCACCTTCTCAGTGACATGACCTGGGGTGTGAGGGCAGGGCACCCTTCAAGCACCATGACCCGGGTGTGAGGGCTGGGCACCCCTTCAGTGCCATGACCTGGCTGTGAGGGCCGGGCACCCTTCAGTGCCAAGAATCGGGAGGAGGGCTGGCACCCCATCAGCACCATGACCAGGGGTGTGATGGCTGGGAACCATCGCACCATGGCCCGGGTGTGAGGGCCGGGCACCCTCAGCCACCATGACCCGGGTGTGAGGGCTAGGCACCCTTCAGTGCTATGACCTGAGTGTCAGAGCTAGGGCACCCTCCAGCACCTTGACTCTGTGGTGTGAGGGCTGGAACCCCTTTAGTGCCATGACCTGGGGTATGAGGGCTGGGCACCCTTCTTCAGTGACATGACCCGGGTGTGAGGGCTGGCACCCTCCAGTGCCATGACCCGGAGTGTGAGAGCTGGGCACCCCTTCAGTGACATGACATGGGTGTGAGGGCCAGGCACCTCAGTGCCATGACCCGGGGTATGAGGGCGGCCTGATTTCAGTGCCATGAATCAGGATGTGATGGCGGGCAACCCTCCAGCACCATGACCCGGGTATGATGGCCGCACCCCATCAGCACCATGACCTGGGTGTGAGGGCTTTCACCACTTCAGTTCCATGACCCGGGTGTGGAGGGCCAGGCACCTTCAGTGTCATGAACTGGGGTGAGGGCCTGGCACCCTTTCAGTGCCATGAACAGGGTGTGATGGCCTGGCACCCTACAGGGCTGGGAGTCCGGGGTGTGAGGGCCGGGCACCTTCACATGACCCGTTGTGTGAGGGTCAGGCACCCCTTCAGTGAAATGAATCGGGGTGTGAGGGTCGGCACCCCTTCACCACCATGACCCAGAGTGTTAGGGCCGGGCTTGATTTCAGTGCCAAGAATTGGAGGGCTGGGCACCCCATCAGCACCATGACCCGGGTGTGATGGCCGGGAACCGCTTAAACCCTATGCCCTGGGTGAGGGCCGGCACCCCTTCAGTGACATGACCTGGGGGAGGCCGGGCACCCTCCAGCATCCATGACCCGGGGAGGGCTGGGAACCGCTCAACCCCATGAACCGTGGTGTGAGGGCAGGGAAACGCTTCAACCCCATGACCCGTGGTGTGAGGCCGGGCACCCTTCAGTGACATGAACCGGGTGTGAGGCCGGCACCCTCCAGCACCTGCTGGCCAGGGTGTTGAGGGCCGGGAACCAAAACCCATGACCTGTGAGAGCCGGGCACCCCATGAGCACCATGACCCGGGGTGTGATGGCCGGGAACCGCTTCAACCCCATGACCCGGGGTGTGAGGGCCGGGCACCCTTTCAGTGCCATGAATCCGGGTGTGAAAGCCGGGCACCCCTTCAGCACCATGACCCGGGGTGGGAGGGCCAGGCACCCCTTCAATACATGACCTGGGGTGTGAGGGCCGTGCACCCCTTCAGTGACATGACCCGGGGTGTGAGGGCCGGGCACGCCTCCAGCACCACATTGCCCTGGGGTGGTGGGCCGCACCTTCAGTGACATGACCCGGGGTGTCAGGGCCGGGCACCCCTCCAGCACCATGACCCGGGGTGTCAGGGCCGGGCACCCCTCCAGCACCATGACCCGGGGTGTGAGGGCCGGGAACCGTTTCAACCCCATGACCCGTGGTGTGAGGGCTGGGCACCCCTTTAGGTCCATGACCCGGGGTGTGAGGGCCGTGCACCACTTCAGTGTCATGAACCGGGGTGTGAGGGCCCTGCACCCTTTCAGTGCCATGAAACGGGGTGTGAGATCCGGGCACCCCTACAGTGCCGCGAACCGGGGTGTGAGGGCCGGGCACCCCTTCACATGACCCGGGGAGTGAGGGTCTGGCACCACTTCAGTGAAATGAATCGGGGTGTGAGTGGGGCTGGGCCCTTCAGCACCATGACCCAGAGTGTTAGGGCCTTGCACGATTTCAGTGCCAAGAATCGGGGTGTGAGGGCCGGGCACCCCATCAGCACCATGACCCGGGGTGTGGTGGCCGGGAACAGCTTCAACCCCATGCCCCGGGGTGTGAGGGCCGGGCACCCCTTCAGTGACATGACCTGGGGGTGTGAGGGCCGGGCACCCCTTCAGTGTCATGAACCGGAGTGTGAGGGCCGGGCACCCTTTCAGTGCCATGAAACGGGGTGTGATGGCTGGGCACACCTACAGTGCTGCAAACCGGGGTGTGAGGGCCGGGCACCCCTCCAGTGACATGACCTGGGGTGTGAGGGCTGGGCACCCCTTCAGTGACATGACCCGGGAAGTGAGGGCCGGGCACCCCTCCAGCACCATGACCCGGGGTGTGAGGGCCGGGAACCGCTTCAACCCCATGGCCCGTGGTGTGAGGGCCGGGCACCCCTTTAGGTCCATGACCCGGGGTGTGAGATCCGTGCACCCCTTCGGTCCCATGACCCGGGGTGTGAGGGCCGGGCATCCTTTCAGCGTCATAAACCGGGGTGTGAGGGCCGGGCACCCTTTCAGTGCTGCGAACCGGGGTGTGAGGGCCGGGGACCCCTTCACATGACCCCGGGTGTGAGGGTCGGGCACCCTTTCAGAGAAATGAATCGGGGTGTGAGGCCCGGGCACCCTTTCAGCACCATGACCCATAGTGCTAGGGCCGGGCTCGATTTCAGTGCCAAGAATTGGGGTGTGAGGGCCTGGCACCCCATCAGCACCATGAACCGGGGTGTGATGGCCGGGAACCCTTCAACGCCATGACCCGGGGTGTGAGGCCGGGCACCCCTCAACACCGGCCAGGGTGCTGAGGGCCAGGCACCCTTCACTGCCATGGATCAGGTGTGGCCGGGCACCCTTTCAGCACCATGACCCCGTGGTGTGAGGGCCGTGAACGCTTCAGCCCATGACCCGTGGTGTGAGGGCTGGGCCTCCTTCAGTGCGTGACCCCGGGGTGTGAGGGCAGGCACCCCTTCAGTGTCTCATGAACCGGGTGTGAGGGGCCAGGCACCCTTTCAGTGCCATGAAACGGGGTGTGAGGGCCGGGCACCCCTACAGTGTTGCGAACCGGGGTGTGAGGGCCGGGCACCCCTTCACATGACCGGGGGTGTAAGGGTCGGGCACCCCTTCAGTGAAATGAATCGGGGTGTGAGGGCCGGGCACCCCTTCAGCACCATGACCCAGAGTGTTAGGGGCCG